>NC_068369.1:2051366-2351366 GCF_020536995.1 Dreissena polymorpha
TGTTCGTCGAGCTTATGATTCCATTGGCGCTAGAACGATCCGATCTGACAAACGTGGCTACAATATCATCAAAGAGATCGGCGGGGACATTCAGTCTATCACCTGTCCGTGCATCACCGTCAAATAATTCGTCTTTTACAGCTACATTGATGTAATTCGATTCATGAACAAGCCGATGAGAAGGGAATTTTCCACTCTGAACGGTTAACTTTTCCAAATCTTTCGGATTAAAGATTATATTCCTGCTCGTCTTTTTCTTCTTGCTTATTTTTTGTTGGTCATTGTCTTTCGATGGCGATTGCGATGGTTTGGTAACAGCTGGGGCTGAATTTCTACGGCCAGATTTATCGCCATTATTGCTCGCTTTCCTTGGATTGGAAATAAGGGTTGGGACTTTCTGCAAATTTATTAAAACTATCTGACATTATGTAAGTGTTGTCGACTTCAACTTTATTATCTTGCCGTCAATATAATCATAACCACCATGATCATCATTTTCAAAATTTCATAAATTGAATTAATATTTCACCTTAATACGAATCTAGTTAATTGTTTTTTACTTAAGTGTAATACATTGGAAATGGATATTTTTTGCATGATATTCCAGAGGTATAGTCACATGTGTTCAAGTCTGACTCTAATGATTTCTTTTTTCATAAACAGTTCTCATATCTATTTTCATTCTATCAGCATCAATGATGCTCAAAATAGCTAAAAAAAGAGAAAAATATGCAGTCCTCCAACGTCCAAACTTATTACAATGTCCATATCAAGAGGACCTATTTGCAAAACCGGTTGAACGAGAGATCGACGTGTGACATTGATGTAAGATAAGTTCTGCCACAGTGGCGCACCATACTTCAATTTTTTTTTAAAATGTAGAAAGGAGCACACCAGAATCCCCTTCATTATGTTGAAAGATAAATCGGTAAGTTAAAGGTCGGTATATCAAAAAAGGGCAACATTATTAATCCCAAGCATCTTTGTTTGTGTTTTTATCCATTTTTAAATGATTACAAAGTATATAGTTTAATGCACAGGTGGTTAGTGTGTGGCTATGATATGAATTAGTGAAAACATCATTTTGAATTATAAATAATCATATTATAACGAAAAATCAACTTTTCTGAAAAAAGCCACACGCTAACCACCTGTGGTTTAATGCATTTGCTATATGAGTCAATCACGAGGGCGTATGCTATGTTAATAAAAATAGAATGCATGTGTTTAATTGCACATTAACAAAATTAATTAAGATCTTCGTAAGAATTTTGAACGCTCTACATAAAGAAATATGTTCATTAAAGGGTGTTTGCAGAAGGTCTCTGAACATATTTATTATCTTTGAAATTGTTATCATGATTAAGATTATTATTAAAGATAAATTAAATTACATATTAGTCGCATTGACACGTTTATATCTACCAAAGGTAAACTGCTACAAATGGCAGTGCATGTTTTATAACGCGAGAATGATCTTGAAAACAACAAAAACTTACTGTTTAAAAATCCTTTGCAGAAAATGCACGTCCTGTCTTTGTTTACAACAGTTTCGAAGAAAAAATATATATTTAGAAACCGAAAGTCAAGTTGACCCCAAAGTTAATCATCGATGCGCCTGCATTCTTCTGTATTATCAATATCACTAACCATAATTATGTAATTATTGATAATTACTTAAGGATGATTCAACATCATTAACGAAAATGAAAGAAAATATGCATACCTTTTATCAATTATTACTCAGTTATGCAATGTATTTGACATCAGAAAGGCGACAACCATGACATGGAAATATCAAACGAAGTAATTAAAAAGAGTTGTCTTCTAGTAAACAAATGTTTGTTTGTGAACTTACATTTCTTTTCTTGGAGGCCATATACCCAGCATGCCTGTCCCGTCTGCTCAGTCCAGATCCAATGTGTTCGTCACGATTACCTGGCCATAACTTAGAATTCATCCACAAGGCACATATTATTATGAAAACTATGACCAAAATTAATTGCAGTACTTCAAAAAGCTCCATTAAGCGTTGATAACGTTGTGTAACCTATATTCATCACTATATTGAGCTAATTTCTTTAGAACACTATCCACATTGTAAAATGCACATGTTTGAGAAATACTCTCGTCTAGGCTGAGTTAGAATACTATAAACTGTGACCATTTTTATTAAAAGTATAAGGAATGTGGCGTAACTAGCATAATTAGATATTAATTTCGAGAACTTGAGCCCCTCATAATTCTATTTTCTGCAATTGGTAATGTTGATTGCAAATGGCACGTAAGTATCTCACAACAATCGTGTTGGCATGGGCATTCTTTTCAAAAGTCAGAATCAATCGAGTTAACCCGAAATCCCAGATAACGCGGTTAGGTTGTTTACCAATCGGCTCATCGCTAGTTTTGGAATCCCGCGGTAAAAATCGGGCTAACACTAACAGTTGACTCATATAAAGCTTATATCAGCCGGTCGAAACATTCAAGATAACATTCATATCATTGTTCGTCCGTCGTAATTATTATTTCTGCACACGTGGTACAAGGGCTGGGCGGATTTATGGTGTGATTTTGCTGCTGTTGTCACACAGAATATCTGTATTTTATTTATAGATGCATTATTGAAAGAGTCTTATAATGGTTAAGGGTCAACAAAACTGGCGCAAAGCATCAGTAAATAATATCATGGGTGTGATGCAGCGAATAAAATATCCGCGATCTTTTATCTGATTGATATAACGGATTATCTTTTTACAAACTTCAACGCCGTATATCTTTTTTCAAAGAGATTTTAATAAAATGTGTAAACTTATTATACATATATTTCAATATAAATTAAAATAAAAGTTAAGAAGAAGATGTGTCAAACAATGCGAAATAAGCCAGATATTTAATTCTGAAATCGAAAATGTCTGTACAGTCGAATTCGCTAGCATGTATATAATGCATGTACGATGTGAGTCTAAATTTAGTTTTACGGATCATTTTAATTTCCTGCAACGATATCTAATCATATGACACAACGAACACTTATAAAAGACGAATGCTTCGGCTATTATAGGAAAATATGTACGAAATATCTCAGTTACAATCGGCTCGGGGCGCTTATTTGTCTTTGCTGCATTTTATGAAATTCGTCTTCAATGTATAACTTTTCTTGCCGATTTTGTGCTTCTGTAACGTATTTTTATCAATATGTTACAATATCACACATATAAAAATCATATAATATCGTTTTAAATTACGTTATGTACATTGTTGTAACATTATAAACTGATACGCATGACCCGTCAAGAATATAATTTTCACGTTAGACTCAAATACTGATAATTAAACTTATTTGTTACTTCTATGAACCACTGCACAGTCCCAGAAGTGAAATGTAGTGCGGGGCCTGTGTGCCGGACGGTATAAATGCAATATATCGACATGGAGATATGGGTAAGCTTTACATTATTTTATTTTTGTTTTGTTTAAATATAGATCTATTTATTTCAGCTCGTTTTTGACCGCAAACCATTTGTTTATTAAGACAATATCGAGTCCGTTTCGTGGTTAGAACATAAACTTGTGTGTCTAAAAGAGCAGATATTGACAACGCATCCAGAGGGAGATCGAATGTGATCGCTTGACGGTCGCCATATTCACTACACCACCGCGACCTTACATCTTTCTTTTTACCAATGTTAAACTGGGAAGATGACCCATAGTTCTGAAATGTGGTTCATACAACTAGGAAACCTTAATACATATATTCATAATTAACTTATGAACGACTGCTGCATGATTGGCATCAGACGTGATAAGTGATGTATACACAGAAAATAAAGCATACATTTACCGGGCATGTTTTGTTCATATTAGCCTATCTTTGATGATGTGTAGTTTGAGCATGCAGCTTAAATTGCTGCCTATATCAACATATGTTGATCAACCTTTGCATTACACTGTTCTGACTGGAGATACCAAATGTTAGCCTAGATATGGTAGGATTTTATTACACTTGCTGTTCTAGCTCCATCTACCTCTAAGTAACGACACGTCTTATTCTCTGCTTTGCTAGGTCCTATCAAGGGCTCCTCTCGAGTCCGCCACATGCAAACGGAGGCTTATACCTGGATATCAGATACACTGGTTTTCGGAGAAGGATGCATTCCCACAACCAGTCTTTGTGAGTAATGGAAAAGATAAGATCCATGTTTTTGTTAGTTTACATAATACATATATATACTTTGCATGCATGACGCTGTTTACATGCGCAGCATTTATTGAACACAAAAATATGAGTAGTAGCTCAAAAGTACAATGCAAGTAATTTGAGTATAAGAACATTTCTGAAAGAAGAAATAATTAAATTGACACGGGTACTTGATAGTGTAAAGTATCAATGCATCTAAACGAAATCTAAAAACATACAATGACGTAAAAAAATTCACATACAATCTGCAATAAAGCTCATATACATGCATATTAATGAATTCAACACAAAAAATGTTCAAGCGTCAATATAAGATCAAATTCATTATACAAAACAAATCAATATAAATCAATATAAACATGATTAGAGACCTCGTAAACCAGCGATTGTTCATGTGCATTATTTCTTTAATTACGGACGACGAGTTAAGAATTGTACAATATACGTTGAACGACATTGTCATATTACTCCATGCGAGTAATGCGCCATAATGGCCTCATATTAACACACTCTTCTGCAATTAAACACAAATAAAACACGCAAGTTCATGGTGTGTCAGATGGCATAAATGTAGCCGTTATATTCAACACCAAAAGCCGTTCTTTTCAAGTGTCCGTCAGTTGATTTTAAAACGAACGACGTGTCCCATCACTGGTTATCGAATCCGCGTTTCCAGTCTCTGCGATTATACTGACCACCAGAAGTGATTGACGATTGATTGTCACATTGATTATGGTTACAAATGCGCAGCCTGAACACAAATTGTACATGGTATCAGTTTGATAATAAGCACCAGGTTGAGTGCATGATGCATAGAATTTAAAAACTAGGGTAAAATGAGGCGTTGTGGTATCAATTTGAAGCTATATTTGAGCCTCGTTCTGGGAAAACGGGGCTAACAGTTTGTGAGTGAAGTTTCATCATTGATTAGCCTGCGTGGATTGCACAGGCTAATCAGGGACGATACTTTCCGCATTTATGGATTTTTTGTTTAATGGAAGTTCCTTCAAAACGAACATGGTTCTGCTAAAACTGGAGGCCTCCGTGCCACTGAATGCCGATGTGTAATTTCTAATTTAAATATATAAAGTTACAATGCATTGAAATTTGTATAGTATTTTTCAAAAGGTTATGGCCTTATCTTTCCAGCCATGAATGGTGATATGTTGAAAAGTAGCTTGATTCTGGTTAAAATTGACATCAAACACTGCAATCTTCATTTAGAACAGAGAAGGATACGATTTGCGCATGTGTAACCTGTAATGCTGTTCAACGCCGATAAAGGTTGCTGTTATTACGTTGATCATTAGCAGAGCTTGTCGAGTGGTCCTGTTTCCGGCGGTGCTTCCGGGATCGGCGGTGCTCCCCGGCGGCCTTGCTGGCGACAAAGTTGCAGAGTTCGACAAGGAGCTGTGCGACCTCGCAGAGACTTAGAATGGAAAGGCCGATCCACAGACCAATGGCGCCACCAACGTCCGACAGGAACTGTTGCCACTACACGGGATCATAAGAATGGGCGCCAGGGTTATTGTTGGAAAAGTGACTGTGTTGAGATAGTAAAATTTTAACATACTATACACAAAACATACTTCCATATCATTCTGGCGTTTTGGTTCACTTGAATGGCGCATATATTTTCAGCGAATTTCAAATAGACGCATATTCGCAATCTTTTTATTATTTTTTTCCATATACATGTAAAACAAAACTAACGCACTAATCGTGATACTTTTTGTGATATATATTTTTTCTACGTGCTAATTTTACTCATCCTTTAAACTAGGTTACAGATAAAAATATTTATTAAGAAAAACAATTCATGATCAGACATAATGATTTAACTTACCGAGTTTTCAAAAATGTTGGGTATTCATTTAAACGGCTCTCACCTCAATTTCAGGGTACTCCTTTATCATCTCGTAGTTCAAATCTTCATAGTAGATGTTCAGTCTCAGAAAACTGTTACTGAAATAAATGAAGTAGTACGTCATCAATCATATTTCCGAAAGTTTTCACACATTCTTTATTTTAGAAAGCGAGTATCTTTGTAACCTTTATTTTTAATGTTGCTACCAAGAACATATGATTTAAGCATAATTCATTTATTTGAATCGTTCATTTGTTATCATACCTTTACAAGAATGTGTGTTTGTTTTTTATATGTATTATTTGTGTACATTTAACAAATATGGATGTTCATAACTTTTCGCCGTTCAGCGACTTCTTTGACCGAGAAAGTGTTTTTGTTTTTCTAGCTAATCTTAGCCAGAGTTTCAAAACCATTAACATTGGATTGGTATAAGGATGTTAATTGTTCTTTCCTCAACCATCTAGATGAATGTATCAGCTTAATACAGTTTTAAACGCACAAACGACAATTTAAAACATGTGTTCGTAATATTTTGTGGAATTTTTCATGAAAATATATCTGAAACCGTTTTTCACACCAATATATATATATATATATATATATATATATATATATATATATATATATATATATATATATATATATATACATTATGTAGAAGGCAATCAATATCAGTAAACATAGGCCGACAAAATACTTCGAGCAGGACAAGTGACAGTAGGTTATTAACAGATCGCCGTTTTAATGCAAAAATACTGTTGCCAACAGCAACCAATCAAAATACAAAAGAAACAATAAAAGATACGAAAACTGCTTGATTACGGACACTTAAAGCATATGAGAACACGTAAACGACAATTATCGTACAAATATAAAAGACAATCAACAATTTACTTCGACATTTTATCTGCTTTTTACCATAAAGTCCGTTTATCGTCTATCAACATCCGCAGGTTCTTGCATTTCGTCAAATCCATCTCACACACCCCTTGCAGCAGTACTCTCTTTAATGAAAAAGGAGGCGATTAGAAGCGTTTATAGCGGCATTTTCTTTAATACAATGGGGGAAATGAGAAGCTTTTACTCAGTGCTATCTTTATTAAAGTTGGGGAGGGGATGAGAAGCTTTTACTCAGTGCTATCTTTATTAAAGGGGGGGGGGCTAAGAAACCTTTGCGACAGGACTCTCCTTGATAAAAGAGGAGCGAGTAGAAGTCATTACAGCAATGCTCTATTTAATAAACGGGATGCGAATTGAAGGCTTAACAGCAGAACTTTCTTTAAAAAGGAAATGCGATAAGAAGCATTTGTATTTGAATTTTTCCAGGCACAACTGCAAGGCCGCATGGAAAGAGGTTGATGCGGCGGAAGGGGTTTGCCCATTTTGCATGCTTTCTGCATGATCCGAAAAAAAACTGCAGTAATTTAGATTATTAAACCACACCATTCGTTTGTTTTACCCTTTTCCCTTTATTTGTTTCTTCAAATCATACACAATGGCCGATTTGTTGCGGTTGGCAGGATACAAGGATAACGTTTATTTATTTATTTTTAATAATTGAAGTGTTTATTATTCGTCTTTGTTACAGGCAAAACAATGATAATCATTAGTTTTTTTCTACCATAAATAGTTGATAATAAAATTCGCAATACTCTTTTCAATACAAGGGAGACGACTGAATCGTTTTTCTCTACAACAAGGAAGGTAATTCGAGTCAGTTTTAAATAGTTTTAATTGACACTCTTTTATACAAGCCGCAGAAAACAATGCACGCTACATACTGAATAATTCTCATCAAAGTCTCCACCAGAATATTCAACCACTAAATTACAGCTTGGCGAATTAGCTACAGAATATAAATGTTATGTTTATAAATATATGTTATTTTTACAAATTTAAACAATATACCGGCAATTAAAAGTATTCCTGTTACTGAGTTTTTACGGTATAGAGGAACTTACTGCGTAGTCATCCGTGGGCCACTGTCTTTGACTCACACTCTTCACGTATACTGTCTCGCTGTGAACCAAAAGCAAACAAAACCAAAGATAAATATAGTATAGGCTCTAAAGTATTACATTATGATATGTTTTAACTTGGGTATATGCACTGTTAAGTACATGAGAGTATTTATATGCACATTACTTTATCAGATATGTCAAGGGCAACGTGGGCATTTTATGAATGTACGAAACGTGTCAGTATGATTGTTCTGTTTCAAGTATAAATCTAATATCGGCTGAATTGTTTTAGGTGCCGACATTAACTTCATTAACGGACAATGCAGGCTGCCCCGGGGGCGACACATAAAGGGATCTTTTCACGCTTTGGTAAATTGACAAAATTGAAAAAAGTTGTTTCAGATTCGCACATTTTCGTTTTAGTTATGATATTTGTAAGGAAACAGTAATACTGAACATTTACCATGGTCTAATATAGCCATTATATGCATCTTTTGACGATTTTAAAACCTAAAAATTATAAAGCGTTGCAACGCGAAACGATTGAATAATTTGGAGAGTTCTGTTTTTGTCGTTAAATTTTGTGAAACTACGAAGATTGCTTATATAAGGTATAAAATACGTCAAGTATGTGTACTCGGCGGAATAGCTCAGTAGGCTAAAGCGTTTTTACTTCAGGACTCTGGCAGGACTCCAGGGGTCACTTGTTCGAAACCTGCTCCGGGCAATGTTCTTTTCCTTTTTTTTAATTTTATTCTTGATTTTTTACTGGAGCTTTTACGATCCAATGTTTACATTTATCAATATAAAGCATTTAATGAATAAGTTAAAAAATGCCAAAATCTGTGAAAAGGCCCCTTTAACGCGCGTCCATTAAGGAGTTTTACCCTCAGAACTAGTACAACGGTTGCTGTAGTAAATTGCAAGAATTGTTGTACTTACTTGCAAGGGTTCAGGCATGCGCATACTGACACCATCGTCTCATAGCGACGTTCTACCGCGGCCTGACACGCCGTCTCTAAAAATATCAACATTCACAGCAATATGGGTATTGAAGGGTTGGGGTAAAAACGACGCACTTAAGTTCAATATTTGATGTTGCGGTGTCCTAAAATATCTGTAAAAATAAGCATTAACGTAATTATTAAAAGGTTTTCAACTTAACTTGCAATAAGAAAAGCAAAGATTATTTGTTTAACTGACCATTCTATGACACCTTTCAGTTTTATTTAGCGCGGCGACCAAAATAAGTAGGCGACCAGGTTTTTGCTCTTATTTCTTTTTAAAAACACCACCGAAAATTAAAAAAAAAGAAAAGTTTGCTTTTTGAACTGCTGTATTGGTTAACATAAATTAAAAAGACCGAGTTACATTTGACATTGTATTTATGCGCGTTACTTATCTATTCCAGAAATGTTATGTATTATGGTAGAACGTACCTTTACTTAGGTTTGTCTTTTTTTGCACTTAAAACCTCTATCTACGCATGTAAAAGAAACTATTTTCAAATATTACATTAATTTTAAGCATCAAAGAAATAATTAAACATTTCTACATATATACACGCTACATAAAAACACGTTTTTGAAAACGTAACGGTAAATGTACACATGCGCCTTACCGTTTTTGGATGTACATCTTTCAAGCGAGTCGTTGAGGCGCTGTGCAAGGTACTCCGCATCGTCGCTATGGCAACCACACGTGCTTACGATATCCTCGAGCACGCACGCGGAGTAGCAGGAGCGCCTCGTGTATCTAACCCCGTACCTGGCCTCGAAGTCCGCGCCCCACTCGCAGTCCCCGTACGTACCGTTCAGGCGTTCAACCGTGACCTTTAACATGTGAGCAGGAAATGATACATGGAGAAAAGAAGATTTTCACCGATCAGGTGATTTTTTACTCTAAAATCTATTTAGATCGATACCTTCTTTTTCACGTGCAATTGAAATTGTATGTTTCTCTGTGGATTGTTTGTGATAAATTGCGACCAGCATTTTTTACATAACGAATGTTATATGACATGGTGTAAAAATGGCGAAATCGCCCAAGATGCTCAAGTGAAACTTGAAAGACAGGTTTGTCGGCGCAACCCAATCTATATATAGTATGATACCAATACGTTAGACATGGATAGCTGACGTGAGCGCAAGTTTTCAATGACATAGAGAATACTAGGTTAGCGTTGAATACAGAGAAGTTTATGTTGCGAGGCTTAGAACGCCGGAAGCGCGAGCCTTGGCGAGCGCTTTCGGTGTTCGAGCCGAGCAACATAAACTTCTCTGTATTCAACGCTAATCCTAGTATTCTATTTATCCCATTTGATTTTTTCAACGTGACATTTAACATAAATAGATCTAATAACCTTAACAATAATTTTAATTCAGTCATAAAAGCGCTTAAAATCTAACAAATTTAACCATGCGTAGTGATATACATGTATTTGTTCTGGTACGCAAAATAGTCTTTAAAAAATTCACACATAAACTGTACAACAAGTAAAAATATCACCATATGCCTACATTCAATTTTACGCAGTATGCGAATTTTAACACATTACGACCGCGAAAAGATGATTTTACTTTACTATAATTCATTTTATTTTCGAAAGAAAATGATCAAAATCCAATATGGCGGCGATTGCTACTGACAAAATGCTGTCGATGTCAACATACATGTACACCATCGACGACCTAGTTCTGGCTACCATAACTTTAAATGTCGCTTTTTATGATTTTTGACTGGGTCGACTTTGTACAGGTCTGTCAATCTACTAAATAAACTGTACGCTGAAGTTTCTTTAGCTATCGACGACCTTGACAATTTTGACGAGTAAACAGACAACAGCGACTGACACTTCATTTGACAAAATATACAGGGCAATACGTTTTCCGACTTCGGACGACGAATTTAAGGACGCGCAGAACGTGTTTTTATATAATGTTAAGGGTATGCCGTGTGTGATCCGATGCATCAATGGCGCCCATGTTAAAATCATTTCCCCGAGAACAGGGAACGACAAAAGTACAAACAGAAATCAAAACACGTAAGAACTAGTATCTTACCTTTAATTATCCTTTAAAATCCATCTAATAATCCATTTAACTCAAAAATTGACGATTTTGCATCTAGGGTCTTTAATAATTATTTTAGCATAGTTAAATAAAGACCCTTATGCCATTCTATCACAAATGAGTTTATGAACGCGATAAACTTTCTTCTTCGTCACACGCTACGTCATTTACTGTACATTACTGCTGTTCAAATGAACCGGAGCAGTTTATCTAATAATAGCCGTTGGTAAACTCGGTTGCATTTGCAGATTTCTGCATACAAACATAATTATGTTTAAACTTGCACAATGTTTTATTTATCTATGGTAAATGCCCTTATTGTACGAGAAAATAATTTAATATATAAATACACAAAGAATGGAAAACATTCCAGTACACAACAGATAAATGAGCAGAAAATACCCGTGTACAAAATGGGACGTTCCCAATTCCAGTGTGGTGCTATTTTACCATCTTATACTTTACACAGCTCTATGCCTAACGTGAATTAAATAGGAAAGCAAACATAGCAGATTATTCATGAACTGTGCGATATGTGTATGGCTTGTTGTACATTCTTAATATTTAAGTTAAATGTCAAAAGTAGATCTATATGCTTTGGTTATAAACAATGCACATTACACGAAATAAGGAAAATGTGATCAATTGACAATTCAGATATGTCGACATAGATCTACAGTACATGTAGAAAACATGTGAAATAAGTCGCGTTTATAATAAATCATCAAAAAAATGGGGAAAATGACGCAATAAGTATGTCATTTTATGACGCCATCAATCAGCTGATTCATTATACGGATGGCGAAAAATTATGTCATATGAACTAGATTTAATGGTCGTATAATTTTGAAGCTTAAGTTTTGTCGACTTTGTTTCTTATAAAAAATCATTCAGTGGTAAGGTAAATATAAATAAAAAATATAACAAAACAAAAATCGTGTAATTTTATATTTTATTTCAACATTTCTTTTGGTGAATATGTCATATATATATTTTTCTGCAAACTATGCACATTTTCTTCTAATGGATGACCTTAAAATTCGATCAATGAACCAATCGACCTAATTTTAGCGCATATCGCATGACGTCATTTAAAAAGTAGTCCGTGCACGCGACAGGTATATTTCACAGTGTTGAATACAAGCAAGTATATTCCACAACGTGTTATACCGTCAATGGCGCTGTGAAAATGGGATAAAATGAGGAATATGTTAAACATTCCGCAGTAGTGCATTGCCGTTGAACAACCGTTTGCATTATTACATACAGCTCAAGTGTTATTAAGAGGTGACAAGGGGATCTTATCTCAAACTTAAAAGAACGAATCCTTCACAAAAAGTCCTGCTATCAAATACGAACACTCGACAGACGACTAAGTCACAATAAAGTATTGGTCAGGGATCGTTTATTTCATTGAAAACTCTTCCGTTTACATGTAAGAAATGGAACATGTAGAAACAAAGTTTTCCACGAAGGTATGATACTTAATCAACTTAGTCTTGAGGTATCACTTGTGCAAACCTCTGCAGTTTTTGCGACGAAATCGTATTTTAATCATCTATTTACATGCAGTTCCTTGTATTTTGTCTGCAAGATTTCTATTAAAACCGATTTCTAAACAGTTTTGCTTAGCAAATATTTGGGAATAAGTCTCTTGCACGGTCGTTTCAATATCTTAACGAATAGCCTAAAGCCATGTAGATAATTTACTGTGGGTATATTAATATTATTTAAGGCGCATTTTCTATCTATTCAAACAATTGTTAAAAATTGTTATGTGTTTACACACCTTTCTTAATAAACGACTTTTTCCCACGGGATAAACGTCTGAAAATGTAAATCAATATACCAATACTATCACCACAGTAGCCGCTGACCAATTATCCCCACCTCCCTAAGAGCAGAGATAACATAGATTGATACTAAATTTTCATTTTACTTTTATAAACCATTACCCATCCAACTTCACACACAGACGTTAAAGTTGGCGCGGGGGTTACATTAATTGAGCCGAACTGAAAAGACCAAACAAGGATCGGTTTACTCTTATTGAACCGTGAAACTTTGAAATGCAAAATGAAGGCCAATTGGGGACTATAATTGCTACTTTACAATACTGATAAACCAACTGCATCGAATATATGGCCATTAGTTCGTGTGGGTTGAAACATTAACGTTGCACTCGTATCATTATTAATTCAATTATTTAAACGGTTAGCAGCCTTTACTAAAAGTAGGTATTAATGAATGATCAATATTACTAGGTTTGTCAATTTACGTGATTACTGTTATCGAACTGTTCAGCGCATTATAATGGGTAAAGACTTATGTTCAAACAAACAGTTAATTATCTAAAACTAAAACAAGTTAAAACCATTTTTTGTCTAAATATCAAGAATGCCCCCAACTATACAGCCTTTTCTAATATGTAGCATAAACACAATATTTTGGAAAATGAAAATATTGTTTAGGGTAAGATATGAGCAAATATTTTAAATACTGCATTATACACATGTCATTAGTGTACACAAATTGTGTAAGTATGCAATTGTGTGTCTTATAGTTGATTTGATATCCGGTATACATATGCTAGATATGATTTTAATATCCAAGTTCGTTCTACAGTTACTGTATAGGTCAGGCTCAAACCAGCAGATCTACAATTCAAGCAAGATATTATATATTGCATATATGTAAAAAGTATCACTTACATTTTTTTAATTCCTTGAGTATTTGATATGTTTTATTATGGGAAATTTGAGAATTAGTTTATTTATTCATATTTAGTGATATTTTGATAACCCGAAAGAAGGCCTTACCAGTTTGAGCCCTATGGATGTTTCCATGGATGCGGGCACGTGCATTCCCTCGTGCACGGGGTACGGGTAGGTTCCCGGCTCGTGGACCTGTATGCGGGCTCCATAACCGGTCGTGATCCCCTGTAGGTACTCCATGGACTCCATGTACAACACGAGTTTCAGACCTGTCGGTGTAATATAGTGTATGAAAGCTGTCTCAAACTATGCAAACTATCAATAAATAAAAACATTAACAAAATCGTAAACGTCGCTTCCATGATTATTCGACATCACTACCCTCTCCCGGCAAAAAAGACTGATTCCACCTTTCCTTTTTTGTCTGAAAACTCCACTCATCTTGAAAACAAAATTTTCAAGTGCGTAAGATAGCATACTGGTTAGTAAGTTAGTATAGCTTCATCATTCTAGCAGCAATACTTGCACGAAACAAAATCCGACTAATGGACATACGATAATATTAATGCTTTTCTTTTAATGACTTCCTACCCCACTTCCAGTTCCTCTAAGACTAGCGGCATAGCAGAGACGTAGATATAGAGGATATTTGTTGGATTCGGTGGATTATCGATTTTAATTTACGAGTGATCATAGAAAATAATATTTTCACGAGTGGCGCAGCTACGAGTGAAAATATATATTTTCTATGATAACGAGTGAATTAAAATCGATATTTCACCAAATCAAACCAATTTTCTTTTTATTGTATGCTTTTTTCACAGTTTAAATACATTGTTAAAGAGTTAAACCGAAGAATTTCGCTTGGATAATGACGTCATTTCGTCAAAAAATGACGTAATTTCACAGTAAACAATGAAAATTTTCGATAATTTTCACTTATAATTTTCACTGTTTGAAACAGTGAAATTATCCATTTTAATTCACTGATATTTCTCTATAAACCACAGGAAAGCATAAAATAAAACATGTTATATACGTCTCTGGGCATAGAAACGAACTGCAATAGGTAGAATAACATAGTGGCAATTAGAAATTGGAAGCCTTTGAACACGCAATATCTAGAGACACCTTTGGGGTATATTCAATATACTCTTCGGTTACAAAGAGTCAATATTACTGTATGAATATTCCTTTTGTGACCAGCTTTTACAAAAATAAACATTAGTGATGTCACTGAAGTATACTACAAGCTTTCCAAACGTTCATATCAGTTTTTATGTTCGCACCATCCGTATGTACCATATGTATCAAACATGCATTTCATACAAACGAAACATATTACAGTACAATTAAACGCCTTTTACTATCATAAGAACTAATGCCCTCATATAATTGTTTTCGGCGGACTAGGTCCATTTTGAGATTTACCGTAATTACTCAAAGTTTACGGACACTATAATTTGGACATCCACTCTTTTTTTAGCAAAAATTATCATTTTTCGAGACTCTAAATTTTTGGACAGTATTTTACAAGCGCGTGCGATTATTCGTTGCAGGAAATGCCTTATACACATTACATCGTATCCGATCGATTCAAATTTTAAAGTTTAAGAGTATCTCTAAATTTTCGAACAACTGTATTTCGGTCTCTAAATTTGTGGACATCTTTTTGAAAAATATTTCGTGTAGCTAAATTTTTAGCCGGATTTTTTTCGAAAAAATCTCGGCTTATAGATTGATGTTGTCGGGCGGGCGGGGGGACGGGCGGGCGGGCGGGGTGGCGGCGTGCTCGAAAATGTTAAAGTTCTTATTTCATGGTATAACTTTGGTATGCTTGGACCTAGAGTCTTCAAACTTGACATGAAGGTTGGCCAGGATTAACAGATGACCACTGGTCATTTCAAGGTCATTCATTTGAAGGTCAAGGTCACTGTGACCTTCAATATAAAAAATGTTAAAGTTGTTATAACTTTGGTATGCTTGGACCTAGAGTCTTGAAACTTGACATGAAGGTTGGCCATAACTAGTTAGTAACCACTGGTCATTTCAAGGTCATTCATTTGAAGGTCAAGGTCACTGTGACCTTGAATGTAAAAATGTTAAAGTTCTTATTTCATGGTATAACTTTGGTATGCTTGGACCTAGAGTCTTCAAACTTGACATGAAGGTTGGCCAGGATTAACAGATGACCACTGGTCATTTCAAGGTCATTCATTTGAAGGTGAAGGTCACTGTGACCTTCAATATAAAAATGTTAAAGTTGTTATAACTTTGGTATGCTTGGACCTAGAGTCTTGAAACTTGACATGAAGGTTGGCCAGAACTAGTAAGTAACCACTGGACATTTCAAGGTCATTCATTTGAAGGTCAAGGTCACTGTGACCTTGAATGTAAAAATGTTAAAGTTGTTATAACTTTGGTATGCTTGGACCTAGAGTCTTGAAACTTGACATGAAGGTTGGCCAGAACTAGTAAGTAACCACTGGACATTTCAAGGTCATTCATTTGAAGGTCAAGGTCACTGTGACCTTGAATGTAAAAATGTTAAAGTTCTTATTTCATGTTATAACTTTGGTATGCTTGTACCTAGAGTCTTCAAACTTGAAATAAAGATTGGCCAGTACTAGAAGATGACCACTGGTCATTTCAATGTCATTCATTTGAAGGTCAAGGTCACTGTGACCTTAAATGTTAAAATGTTAAAATTGTTATAACTTTGGTATGCTTGGACATAGAGTCTTCAAACTTGACATGAAGGTTTGCAAGCACACTTAGATGACCACTGGTCATTTCAAGGTCATTCATTCTAAGGTCAAGGTCACTGTGACCTTGAATGTAAAAATGTTAAAGTTCTTATAACTTTGGTAGGTAAAAATGTTAAAGTTCTTATTCCATGTTATAACTTTGGTATGCTTGTACCTAGAGTCTTCAAACTTGACATAAAGGTTGGCCAGTACTAGAAGATCACCACTGCTCATTTCAATGTCATTCATTTGAAGGTCAAGGTCACTGTGACCTTCAATGTTAAAATGTTAAAATTGTTATAACTTTGGTATGCTTGGACCTAGAATCTCAAACTTGACGTAAAGGTTTGCAAGCACACTTAGATGACCACTGGTCATTTCAAGGTCATTCATTTGAAGGTCGAGGTCACTGTGACCTTGGATGTAAATATGTTAAAGTTGTTAATACTTTGGTATGCTTAGACCTAGAGTCTTCAAACTTGATATGAAGGTTGGCCAGAACTAGTAGATGACCACTGGTCATTTTAAGGTCAAGGTCACCGTGACCTTGAATGTAAAAATGTTAAAAAAAAAAAAATTGAGATCAAACTTTCCTAATTGTCAATTCAAGTTCATATTTGTGACCTTAAATGTTATTGTTGTTCATGTATATGCATGCATTCAAAACATAACACAAGGTTTGCTCATGCCTTGAAAAGTACTTACATTTCATTTTGACCTTTGAACAATATTTCAGTAATTTAAGTATTGCATTGACAAAAACACGAAAGGTACTTTCCTGTCATTTAAATCAAAAATCCGGCTTCAATGCGGTCATCTCCGACCGCGGAACTCTTGTTGGACACGAAACAAATCATTATTTTTTAGTGTCCGAAAACTTCGAGTAATTAAGTAAGTTAGTTCATTCGCAATAGTGGGACAGTTATACTTGTAAACTGAAGCTTGGTCATACCTCCTTCCGGTCCAGGTGTCATAACGGTGAACTTGTCATTGTCCAATGTCCAGCAGTTACCGTACTCGGGAGTGCCGTGGAGTCTGAACATCCTGCGGAGATCACGTGGGGATGAATTATATGGGTAACTAGAGGTTTTTCTCAAAAGTGGTATTTCTACCTAGAGATGTTGCTAAAAATGATATGGCTAATTAGAGGTATTGCTCACAAGTGGTATTGCTAAGGAGAGGAATTGCTAAAAAGTGATATTGCTAACTAAAGGTATTGTTTTAAACTAGTATTGCTTACTTAGTCTAGAGTTTTGCTCAAAAGTGGAATCGCTAGCTAGACTTATTGCTCAAATTGTGATTTGTAACTAGATGTATTGCTCAAAAGTGGTATTGCTAACTGTAGGTTATTCTAAATTAGGTATTGCTATAAATAGGTATTGCTAAAAAGCTAAAAAAAGATATTAATTTGGTTTTAGCATAAATATGATATAATGTTTATTATCGTGAATGCTTTTTAAAATGGCATTTACGCAAACGACGTGGTTTTATTCGCGAAACTCGATATTTTGTACGCGCGTGTGTTTGTGCGTGCGTGCGTGTGTGTGTTTCATACGATTTGCTTTGTTATAAATATGTGACTACGAGTTTGTTCTTTTACATTTGAATGTGTTTTATTTACAAGAATATCAGAGTAAACAATGCATTTGAGCCTCATTTTCTGACAACTAGTATATGCGTCATACGTCTTACTGTGACTAAAATATATGGCTACAACTTTGTACAAGTATGTGCATCATACGTTTGGCTATGACTTACATATGTGACTACGAGTTTGTGCATCATACGTTAGACTGGGACAAACATATGTGGCTTTAAGAGTGTGGACAATACTTTTCACCATGTATTTCAATTTTTTTGACTACCTAAGAGGTTTTTCAATGCAACTGTGTAATGTGTGTAAAGGGTTTTACGAAGTTAACCCATTTATGCCTAGCGTCTAGAAAAAAGGCCTTTGAAAACAGCGTAGACCCAGATGAGACGCCGCATGATGCGGCGTCTTATCAGGGTCTGCGCTGTTTTCTCAAAGGAATTTCTGTAAGAAATATTCTAAATAAAGAAATAAATATACGAGACATCTCTAATTTTGGAAATAAATTGATCCAATTTTGAAGGATGGGAGAGTCCACTAGGCATACATGGGTTAAATACGTGTGATTTTGTGAAAAATCTGACGTTCCTGCCAAACGATCAGCTATCGGTTGCTTATACATTGTAAAGTTAGTGTGAAGTGCCAATAATGAACAGATCACTATAATCATGTTTGTATCCCAGTCCTTATATTTCTCCGTACTAACCCAGCACCACAGACCCTGCCGTTAAATGTACAGCTTAGCAACATGTCGGTGATGTTGTGTCCGAGTCGAACCCGTTCATTTCTGAAAGTATACACCATTTAATAATCACATATGATCATTCATGCCAGTTCTCGCAACAATACATAACAACATGACCATATAGAATAAACGCAGTGGAATGCAACTAATGAATTGGCCACGAATTAAAATTACACCCATTAATACCCCTGTACACCCATTGCACTTCTAGAAACTAAAGGCATATATGTTATTGAACGATTTCCCGCATTATTATAATATTCATGCTCCTTTTAATTTTAAACTAACTTTATCTCGAAACCAGACACATAAATAAAACCAAATTTCTATTCACGCGTGTAAGAAAACTCACCTGCGGATGTTCATGTACAGTGTTCTAAAGGCGAGTTCGATCTCTTCCTGTGAGTCCTTCTCGCCGTCGTACTCGTTGTGCAGCGGTGGCGGTGATGGCGGCTTGTTCGGATTGTACTTGCTTGGATCAATATCCCCGTACGTGTCCACAAGCCGCTTACGACGCTGAAAGACGGGGCCGAAACGGAAATAATAAATGAGCATTGTTCTGAGAAAACTGGGGTTAATGCATGTGCGTAAAGTGTCATCTCAGATTTGCCTGTATAGCCTGCACATGGACGACACTTCACGCACATGATTTGCCTGTATAGCCTGCACAGGGACGACACTTCACGCCTGTATAGCCTGCACAGGGACGACACTTCACGCCTGTATAGCCTGCACAGGGACGACACTTCACGCCTGTATAGCCTGCACAGGGACGACACTTCACGCACATGATTTGCCTGTATAGCCTGCACAGGGACGACACTAAACGCCTGTATAGCCTGCACAGGGACGACACTTCACGCACATGATTTGCCTGTATAGCCTGCACAGGGACGACACTTCACGCCTGTATAGCCTGCACAGGGACGACACTTCACGCCTGTATAGCCTGCACAGGGACGACACTTCACGCACATGATTTGCCTGTATAGCCTGCACAGGGACGACACTTCACGCACATGATTTGCCTGTATAGCCTGCACAGGGACGACACTTCACGCACATGATTTGCCTGTATAGCCTGCACAGGGACAACACTTCACGCACATGATTTGCCTGTATAGCCTGCACAGGGACGACACTTCACGCCTGTATAGCCTGCACAGGGACGACACTTCACGCACATGATTTGCCTGTATAGCCTGCACAGGGACGACACTTCACGCCTGTATAGCCTGCACAGGGACGACACTTCACGCCTGTATAGCCTGCACAGGGACGACACTTCACGCCTGTATGGCCTGCACAGGGACGACACTTCACGCACATGCATCAACCCCAGTTATCCCAGAACTCGTTTCAAATGTTCCAACAAAAACATTTTATTACGTCTTGCTTTTAGATACATGTCTCACAACAAAATGATAATTTGCATAACAGTACATACATGTACCTTTTATAATTTTTAACATAAATGCAACAAGAAATATCTTTAAAAAAGATATACGGCGTTGATTGTGGTTGCAGTTAATGAAAGGTAAAGACTTCAATGAATGAGATAAAAGATAGCGAATGTCTTTTTCTGTGCAGTTCTTAGCTGCAGCAAACGCAATACGGGATGATACGCGGAGTTTTCGCGGCTTATTTTACATTATTACATATTGCTGGTCATAAACGTATAGATACAAAACCGAAAACCAAAAGAAGAATGGAAGTGAAATTAAAACATATGAGTCAACCGGCCACACGCGAAGTATCCGTATATATTTTAAATATTTATACGCGCGTTCTTCGAACAAACCTGTTTTAGTGGTTTGTCTGGCGTTGCTATTTGATTCGATTTTTAACAGTATCGAGAATCATTGCGCTCATGCTTAATTCATTAGTCAATATGATGGCATAATTCTTGTTAAATTAATTAAAAACAATATTTATCATGGTATTGTTGTAAAACACATTAAGAATCTATTATTGACATATATGATATCGCTGGATATCTTCATTTAACATCTGTCTGGTCTAAAGAAAATTCTAGTTCACCTAGTTCACGCTATAGCGTCTTTATTATGTAACGATTATTTTCCTGGCCGCGAACTCCGATCAGCACATAGGGTAGAGATGACCTGTATGTAAACTCTGACATTCACACACAGTGGCCGCAAATTGACCCGATATACTTCGCGAGTTGAAATGCAATGTGAGTCTTCGCTTCCACTGCTCTCTATACTTTAACATGTTAACATGTTGACAGGAATATGGAAGTTAGTAATAAATATGAGAAAATAGCCTTTAAGTGCAAACGTTCTCGCGCTGAAAATCTTCTGAAAATAAAAGGTGGACGCACAAACTGTATTGATGTCGAGATTGAGTGTAAAACTGTTCTATCTATTAAGCCTTTTCATTAGATATAAAATTGTTTCATGCTGAACACGCAGTAAAACAGTGTTACAAAGACGCGGACATGTTTCCAATGTTCTGGTCGTATTCTCAAATCAGCCAATGCAGTCAATGAAGTGTATTCATCTGTACTTGGCCGCGTGAAGTTTTATAAGAATTCAATTGGACGCTAACAAAGGGCAGGCTAAGGTGAAAAGCTGGCTTAATACAGCTTACGCCGAAAAAAAACAACAGACGAATAGATCATTGTACACACGTCAAATTGAAAACCCTGCAGGAACCTCCAAAGCTCAATTCAAAAGACAAATCCTTTTTGGAGAAAATGAATTTAATGTGAAAAAAATATTTAACATGCCAAATAAAGCAACACTGATAGCACACTGGGATATTTTCAATATAAAAAAAAAAACATTAAGAGAATCAAAGCTACAAATAAATATCTTTTTAAGTGCAACCTATCAAACACAAATCTATGTGATATATGTAGTTAACATTTTGAAACAATAGAACACCTTTTTCTGGGAGTGTAAACATATTCAAACACTATGGAACCAATTGACAAACTTTCGAAATAAACAATAATAAAATGTTAAACTGTCTCTCTAAGACATCAGTTTATCGGTAAATACCTTCAAAATACCAGAGGAAATATTAATGAATGAAACATTTCATATTCAGCATGAAATACAGATAAAACAAACACCTGCTATGAACTGGTTTATCATGTTTTCAATTTTTCAATTTATCAATTAAATTAATATTCAATTGAAAAAGAATTAGACCCCAACAACGATTCTCTTCACATAGTTGAACATAAATGGAAACACATTAAATGTTGATAATCCAGTCCAGTTGTTTTTAACCACCCTATGCAATGCATCTTTATTTATAATGATTATGTGCGGTTTTTTAAGCAAAAATCACAAACAACCGAAGAAAAAATTACACATAAACACTTGTTTAATCTTAAAGAAAACACAAGGTCAAACATATGTATATTTAAGCATATCTTGTATAACATATTTGAACATGCTTGCTGTTTCATGGTATCACTTTGTTTTGTAATCATATACGTGTGTACATTGCATGTTTTACTTTAAATAAAATAAGTGTGTACATGTACCTGGTTTGGAACAGCTTCGTTTTGCGACGTTTCAGTTACGTCTGTATGCGTCCCTTGTCTTTGCGTGTGGCCTTGGTTACCATTTGGAGCACTTTGCGTTGACCCTTGGTAACCAGATGGAGATCTTTGCGCTGAGCCTTGGTTAACAGTGTGTGTGCTTTGTGTTCGGCCTTGGTGAACAGTTGGAGCGCTTTGCGTTGGACTTTGGTTACCATTCGAAGTGCCTTGCGTTGGGTCTTTGTTGCCAGGCGTTGTTCCGGTATTTCCATAGGGGTCCCAATCCGGGATATATTGATTCGGTGCAACATTTTCAGGTTTTAACTTTTCAACTAATTCTTTCAGTTTATCTGCACCAGTATAATGGTTCAGTCTCCCTTTATGTAACACATTCACGTTACAAACAGTTATCCGCGGAAAGCGAAGATCCGAGAATCCGAGTTCCACCTTGGTAACAGTAGGCCAAGAGAAGAACTGGTCTATGAGATACCACAGGTGCAGGCTCATCGCCCCCAAGGCACACAGAAGTAGGAAACACCAGATGAGCTTCGCCCACCAGAGCTTGGCGTTGTTGATGTAGGGGACTCCCACCATGGACGTCTTCTCGGCGAAGCGACTCAGGAGGCGCCGAAAGCTCTTCTTTTTTCCCTTGGAGTCCATGGAGCCGCCGGTGTCACTGTTATGACCGCCATTTCTATAAGATCTCTTGTCTCCGTCCTAGAAGAACAATCACATGTATATAAGGCTAAACAAATTTATCAGCTGTTCTTCGCATTTGCCACACAGTGTTGTCCTATATGTCAATTTAACCCACATCCGACTTTCAAAGGGATAGTGTTGTTTTTGTTGTCAATGTTGTTTTTGTTGTCAATGACGTTGTTCTAACTTATTATGTATTTTTTACAACAAAGACTATTTTCGTCATAATAATATCACATCAACAGCCAAGAACAAAAACTTGGCCGAATTATTTTTTTTATTGCGCTCATTCGCTCAAATAAGTCGAACAAATTATCAATCTATTGTGACTAGTAGTAAAGTGTTCATCGGCATAACCCTAGTACTAGCAAAAACGGTGCCCTATTTGTTGGCATACATAATATGATAGTATCTAAAAACACATTTTAGGAGATTAGGCCAGCATTTTTTTATTATTTGTTTTACGGGAGCGCCCGACCCTTATTTTCGACAAATAAACATAAAAGTCACTTTCGTTTTTTTATTTACAATTCACCCGCCGACCTGGTATTTTATCCAAAACTAGGAAAAAAATTCCGCAGATTGTCGAAGTGTTGTTCAAAATTTGTTAATAATACGGGTTGTTTCGTTGTGCCAAGTCGACTTGTAACGCTTCAGCGATTTTCATTGGCTATTGCAGCCAATACCTCACGCTATTAGCCCCCATATACTTTATTTAGAAAAAAAATGCAATACAGCTTCTGAAGAAAATAACATTGGGTCCGGATGTTCGTATGTCCGTCAAAGTCACAAGAAAGTTTTAATTATTTTTCTTGACACAGTAGCAAATTAACATGCTTATTATTCTTCACTAACTTCATACATGTTTTCGAGATCACCACGATAAGAAACACCCCAAGGCCTTTGAAATATATCAAACCTGCCATTTAGCAGAAGTATGCCCCTTATTGTATTTTTTGTACTAAGACATTAAAGTTGAGGTTTTCGGCCAACAACTGGTACCTAGCCAGGAATTGCATTTTGGGCCAGTGGGGTCATTGTTACTTAAATTGGAAAAATAGTTTCTGCATTAAAACTTAACTTCAGATGGAGGTATTGTGGTTTAATAAGTGGGATTGCATTTTAGACTGGTTTGGTCAAGGTTATTGTTACCAAAAATTGTTTCTATTTTGAATTAGATTAAAATTTGTGCTAAAGTATCTTTTATATATGCAGACCATGCTTTCAAAGTCAATTTTATTCAACTCAGTTCATTTGAACAGAGTTGAAAATTTAGTTTCGTTGCATGGTCTCATTTCTTGTTTTTATTTATAAAATTTCCGCTATATGTATACATGATCATTTTACTACAGATATTCAACATCAAATATGTCCCCGCGGTAAAAGATAAGGTGGCTGACAAAAACATACAATATACCATGAAGGACGCTCATTATACCATGAAGGACGGATGTTTCATATTTCATTACCCATTCTTTATAAATAGGAATTGATTGTCTGAAGGCCGTCATTGACTGTTGTTTATATTTTATTCCTTGATATAATTAGTTATATTATTAAACCTTATGATTGTTTACAAAAGGGGTCTGCAAGAATGGGATAGTCAAGGCCTCCCCTGCCTGTCCCAATCTTCAACCCTTTTCCTAAAAAGATCGTAATATGTCATGATAATAATTTCCGGTAACATTTGTCCATATTCTCTTATTATTCATAACATTTAAAAATAGTATATGTTGCCAATCAAACAAATTGTGAAATAATTACACATGTGCATGCAATTAATGTCCAACCTTTTACTCTCGGGATTTTCTAGGATCATTTTTGCACTCTTGTTGAGTGATATTTACAAATACAAACGTTAAAAACATTTCGATTTTGATTTTGTTTTGTGTTATGTATTGTTGTCATCAAACATGTTGTTTTCAAAAAATGTTTTTTTTTTAAATAATTATTGCATTCGTACTTCAAATGTTGTTATGTAATGTTACAAATTCAGAGATGTTTATATGTGGGAGATATAGGTGGAAGCACGCTTGAAACACAAACTGTAGAATGGTATCTTATATTGAGTTCCTTGTAAGTCATTGTGTTTTTATTGTTTTGTTAATTTAGGACATAGTGAAAATTAATATGTATGTTCTTTAAGCCATCATTATATTGATAGTTTTCTTGATCATGGATATGAATGGATATGAACATTATATACTGTGTGTTCACTTTACATATATAAACACTATAACTCGCTCTGAATATAAAAGGAAATGCAGCAAAAGATTTTATAAGTCTATAACTCTCGGTTTTTTAAATGAAATATTCACATTTTATGTACTAGAACTTTCACTACACAAAGTTTTGATCAAGATAAATTTAAGCGCAGTCTGATCAGGATCCAAAGTGTTCGCTTAACATCTTTAGTAGTACTGACTGAATGTTGAACAGTTTGGATCCTGATCAGGCTGCTCTTTTGGAGCCAAAATGGTCGCAATCGCCGTAAGGTCCATTTTCCTGTTACGTGGCTCATTTTTTTCTCATGGTTGATACAAATTATCATGATATAAACCAAGTCTGTTGTATATTAACCCTTTATCACTTAGATACGTATTTTCACCCAATTGCTGTCTCTTAGATAGTTGAATTTAATCAAAGACCTTTCTTACTAGATTTAACTTTTAAAGGCTTCATTTCCATCTCTTTTATATTGATGAGCAGCAAACAGCATAAAATCTTAACATACTGCGAGTTACTCGCAGGCTGTTCTGGTTTTATGCTGTTTGCACATAGCAATTTTCACTTTGCCTTTAAGTGGGAAAGAGTTCAAGAGTATTTTTTAGTGTGCATATTCCACCCATGGATGAAAGTAACAAAGTTGGTTGTTTAAGCTATTAAATAATGTAAACAGTTTTCAAGTCTTTTTTATTTAAGTCAAATGCATGCTATATTTGCTATAAACATACATATGATATACACACAACACAAGTTTAACGATCACTATAATACACTACACACCTGGCGTGTAATAGTCTCTATTAAAGCAACATAGTATAATACATGCGAGAGGTGCTTTTACCTATAAATATATAAAAAAAATATGTTTATTATTATTATAAAAAGCTTCTTCAACAGTGTAATGAGGTATATATAACAGGTTAATGCAAGTATACATAAGGTTAAATTGGCTTAATTTTAAATTTTCAAAAATGAAAAAATAATCGGTTTAGACAGTTTTATTTTTATTTTTTTGGTCGACTGCTCACTTTTTATGCTTTTATTTTTATTTTTATTTATCCCCCTGACTCAATTTTTTGAAAAATTTCCCATAAAACAAATTGAAAAAAATGCTGACCTTAGAATACGTTATGATTTGGTAAGTGGAGGTGAGACGCACTCGTTCATGATACTTGAATATTTTCTCCATCACTGACACCCATTAATTCATCCATTAACCCATCCACCCACCCAAACACCCACCCACCAACCCATCCACCAAACACATTTAAACACAGCCATCAAAACCCCACCCACTCAACAAAAAAATGCCAAATCATCCATCCAACCTAACCAAACCCCAACCGATCCACCCATCAAACCATCAACCCGTCCGTCCGTTCATACATTTGTCCGCCCATACATCCATCCACCGAACTGTACCCCCCCCCCCCCGATCCACCAATCCATCCATGCATTAAACCGTCCGTCAGTCTGTCAATTCATCCATCCATCTATCCCTCTATTAATCTACCCATTCATCCATTCATCCAACCACCGTCATTAATGGCAAGCATGTAAAATGCTGAAAACATTGATCACACCACTAACCGATAGATGTCCTTGTACATCATCAAACGGTCGCTTGTATAAACACTTCCCATTATAGAAGCGATGGGCGTTCAAATCCATAAAGGTGAATTGTCTTTGACAATCTGATGGGCGTTCTAATACCGCTCCGTGTTCGCGATATCTATCAGCATGTGGATCAAACAGTTGATTCTTCAATCTTCCTTTACTCTGTTGGCTGCTGTGATAAGACGTGTGATGTATCCCATCCATATGTGCAACGTTTTTACGTCAACTCAACAAATTAATTTGTAGGACATACTTTCACGAATAGATCCATCATATAAGTTTGTATAAAGCTTTTATTTATATCCCTTGAAAGGCTTTGCACAGCTTTCGACATCGCGGATGAATGTTTGTCGATGTTGACTCTTCGTTGACGAATATTAAGACATGTTTCTATTTTCACGTAGATATGTTTATATCCAATTCGTCTTGCAAAGAGTAAAATAACCTGAACGCAATTGCTGTCCAAATAGTGCGTTTACAATCGCTATAAACCTTTTAAAACCGTCATTCACCAGCAAACACGACTGAGGTTAGGATTACGCTGCAATCGGTTAAAGTGTCAGTTATGCGTGAAACTTGTCCACTTGTCTTTGGCCATCTATAGTACTATCCCACAAAACAACAGCAGATCTGTTGGAAAACACCTAAGATTTTATCACTGACTGTACACCATCGAATCGTGACCACGGTATTGCACGTCAATCATCGCTCTTTATTAACACGAACTAAATTTTTGACAAGCAATCCCAAATGTTAACTCCACAGCACAACATTATTATATACCGTCCGCTTAGTTTAACATTGACGTATGATTACATTAAACCGATTGGTCACGTTGTTAATCTCAATAGGCTATTATTGCCATTGTGTTAGTAGACGTTCACATGTTATTATTGGACAACAAAGGTGATAGATCGGAGTCAAGTATGTTATCAAAGCCCCAATAATGACCATTGGGGTATACATTTTCAAACTACATTTAACAATAATTGGTAAAGTACGTAGTAACGACCATGAAGAAATTACACTCTCTATAACGTTTACATCGACAATGTGGAATGTTATATCTGAGGTTTAAGCTGAATATCAGTGTAACAAAGAGAATTAACTAAAACATCAACAGTACGACCAATATATCAGCTGTATTACTTATATAAAAGTGTTGGGATTTATTTGTATGCTGCGCTAAAGTTCCGATATCTTCGATGTTAATGATTTATTAACATCCTATGGACCGCAGCTGTGATACATGACAAGTAAACCATAAACAAAAAGTGTGAAAATATATGAAGTCATCAGTAAGATACCCCCATGAGAACAACATGGTTGAACTCGTTGAGTCCTGTTTATGATTTTTATCACAACAGAACAGAACAGATACTTATGACGACTTGTACATCGTCGGTCTTAACCATACTATAATAGACATATCAAAAGGTCTTTTGAACAGTAAGTGAGTATACAGAATTTAGTAATGTACATACTATAAAACATAATATATGACAGTAGTGGGAAAACACAAACTGCCGGTTATAGCATTTTCAACATTCCATTTGGATTATCACAATTATCGAATTAGTGAACAAAATAACGACGGTCAAATGGCAAGGATCAGTGACTTCTGTCTAACCCTCAAGTCGTATTTACACGAAATCGAAAGACGCGTACATGTGATATTATACAAATGTAATTACATGCATTGTGTACACACCGGTCTAACTGACCTGTGTACTAACGCGAAAGGAATTGTGGGTAGCACTTCTTTTACGAGAGAAAAGTGAAAGCGAAAGAAAGTCAGGTAATCGTGCTTCTGAGTACGCTATCAGTCTCAATAGAGATTCAAAATCACATTTAAACATAATTAAACAACATTTCTTTGCACAATATTCCGTTTTAAACACACATTAAAAAACGATTTTTTTTCATTATTAACATTTTCATTCCTACGCAGAACTACTTGGGCGGAAGCATAATTCCCCCCAGGGGAATGTGATGCGTCTTAGTATAGAGGTGACAATAACGTAGTGACGTCACCATCTATGTATAGAATGAAATACATGGGCTATGTACGGTTAAATTCAACCAAGGTCTGGAATAAGGTTATCTACTAATGAAATAGAACTTTAATGGAAAGTTTACATATTTCAAATATTTTTTTATACAATATATATAAAATTGTATTTCAATTTTTTAACTATTTTACGTGTGTTGCCAGTTAATAATAAACTCATACATCTCTAAACTGTCTAAACTTTATACACGAAGCAACGCGCGAGAATGTACCACGAAATATCGCCCTTGTGTAGGAAGCCCAACAGACGATATGTCGTGGTAAATATCGCGTGTCGCTTCGTGTATCGCGCAAAACATCGTGTGTCGCTTCGTGTATCGCGCAAAATATCGTGTGTCGCTTCGTGTGTCGCGCAAAATATCGTGTATCGCTTCGTGTGTCGTGTGTCGCCCTCGATGAAAGAAGAGCGAAATTATAGATGGCCTATCCGGATTCCGTACGATAGTGACAATGTTAAAAGTCTCAAAATATAATAACCATACACAATTTTACGAATGTAAATATATACGTATAAACATTTAAAGTGTTTTATTTAATCGTTTTCAAAATGCAATGATCGTAGGGGAAACAATTTGGGAAATGTGTGGGTAATCATGAAATATATATGCAAGCATAAATGAAAAGGTAAGTTTTGTTTTCAGCGTTTGAACTGATATAATGCATATCTTTTCTGACATCATTTTAAGTATTTCTTTATTTTTTATATCATAGCTCAAACATAATTTGAGTAGTAAAAAACTGAAATATAACAGAATATTATGAATCCTTTTTTCTCATGGCTTACATTACAATTTGCCTAAATATAACGAACTGAACTGAAAGAACGGTACTAAACTAAATTCTTAAAGACATGACGTAAAATGTATTACAAAACACGTACTTTTATTTGTGGTAGGCAAATTTTCCATTCATTGCTATATGTTACACTGTAAGCCTTAAATTAATAGAGCATAAGTTCACACAGTGATATATTAATTCATGTAAAGCAGCTGCATTATTTGTTAGAGGTATTCATTACCGCTAATCAAGAGAAGTTTACAATCAAGAGACAATAATCGGTAGTAATGAACGATTCGGGTAACTGCGAGGGGGATATGTTACGCTACTGCTCAGTTTTGTTTTTATTTTTGTTAATGGTAGAGATCGTATACAAACCCATTTTTTAGTTTCGGTATAGTTGTGTCTTCATCTTCCTAAACTTCTCATTTTAGAGGAATCAACTAATAAAAAGTTAATTATTTTAGAACAGCAGTGTTTCTTTTCAGACTAGCATGAAACGAATACAAAAGTTCATTTCTTTTGCCGAACAAATACAAGGTATATAACTAACATCAACTAGCAACATGTGTGAACTTAAAATCAATTTTGTGTGGAAATTGCTGCCAGTTAAAAGCCTTATACCTTTTTGTGCTCTTTTTGTTGGAATGATTTTGATAAAGAAATAATTGATTTACTCACGATGGAATAGCGATTAAGGGGAATGTTTCTCGACTTGTTAAGTATTTACTGTACTTAATGATACCCAATTCCTAGGTTCTCATGGACAGGGCACAATTGTCAAGTACGGAAATCGATCGATCTATTGATATATGCAAAAGGCTAGTCGTTCAGGCACTTGCTTTAGTAACAACACAAAAAGCTTGAGTGGTATTGTTTGCTGCTTACATGAACATATTTCCATATATTGTAGTTTCAAAAGTGTGTTCAATGTTGTGAATATAAGTATAAATCAATGTTGAAAAAAATAGAGTGATCTCGACGAGTATTTTTTTTATTAACTAATTGAAAATCTTCCTGCTTGTAATGAGCAAATCAATGGCCATTCGGAAAATGATACAACTAGCGTACATACAATCTCAACGTCATTTTTGACGATGCTGGAACAGCGTCGTCTAAGGTTTGATAACCAGTAAAAAAATTCTTCACAATGGGAACCTATGTAAAAGACCGAGCCAGTCCGATTGAGATACCTCGATTTTTCAGTTACTTCCCTTGGCATTCGCCACTGCGTTGGAGATTGCTCGTTGATTTTCATTGATAACATTCTCCTAGCAGAGTTGTCGTTCGTGTTGATAAAGGTAAATATTAATAGAACAGCATATCCTGGGGAAACAGATTCAATAAGTGTATCAGAACGTTAATTTAAAATTAGTAATTTTACATCCATTTTATTTTTATGGACCAATGAAACAACTGTATATTTTCTCTATTTTGTTTGATATTTGTTCTCGATTTAGTAAATAAATTGCGAATAAAACATGTAATATTAACTTTTTACTTGATCACAAAACTAAAGAATGCGAACAATTTCGAACCTGCAAATTGTAAACGCTGCACTGCTATGATATATATACATATAACAACATTCCTTTGCATAATTGTCCGTCCCGCTAGCGCAGTGGTAAGGACGTTCGCTTTTTCACCTTTACGACACCGGTTCGATTCCCGCTCCCGACGCAATGTTATATTTTGTCTGTTTTGTGGTCACCATTCCGGACAGGTGTTTTTTCCGGATAATCTAATCCCCCCCCCCGCAGCATTTGACCATATAAAAAATTAACAAGTATTTCAGTACAAAACAAATAGCTGGAAATTGCAGCTATCATTCAAAATTCGTCCCAACTGTCGTCAATCTAATCTTATTAGGTAGGAGTGCTGGACACACTCCGGTTCCCAACATTGTGCAGCCTCAGCGCGGAGGTAACTCATTACCTTGAAAAAACACAAATACACAGACTGGGTGCAGCCTAGGCGCGTATAGACTCAAACAAGGCAACAAACTCAAGTGCGGGCACAATCATTTAAAATTTACATATTGAACACGATATTCTAACAGAAATTACACAACCACCTAAGTGTACATACCACGTTTGATATTTCGTTCGATTGTTAGATTTAAGTATATACATGTATAAGGTCATTTCGCTATTAGTTAACTTATCCATATGTTCGTGGGCGAACTCGAATAGTCAGGTGCTCATACGATTGAGCTCACATGGTCCGGCTATGTGCTCATACCTACTTTCGAGAATCATCATGTAGGTATTGCCATACTTAATGAACAAGAATGTGACCCGCCTAAGTTTCGCGCAATGGGTCAAGTTACCCACGGGTACTACTTCCCCGTACCCCTAAACTTGTTTTCGTACCAAAAATGTTTCGTACGCAAATGTTTTCGTACCAAATTTTTTTTCGTACCCAAAATGTTCGTACCCAAATTTTTTATCGTACCCTAATGTTCGTATCAACATACACAATTGTGGTGATATAGATAGACTTAAATTGATGTTTTATATCCATCCTCTTCAAAAGCATCGTCACACCACTACTGTCAGTACTTTGATTATAAATGAATGCAATATGATTAGCTAGAATCATAAACGTGTATGCAACATTTACTGAACGAATATTGTATTGAAGCATATGACACAAATTTGAGTTTATCAGACTTATCTTTAAAATTATATAAGAAGCGAATATTTTCGCAGAGTCCTGGACAAGAGGTATTAACAGAAAAATATATGAAATGGGCTACGTCATAATTAAGCAGATATTGTTCATTGAGCAATTAAAGAAAGTTGTTGACCAGTGTATTTAGGTATACAATCCATATCTTATCATAGCGAAACAATGTTTTGTTAAACGTTGAACAAGCTGTACCCGTTTTAGACATATTTATCAGGATTTCTACATGAATTAAATATTATTAATTACTTCTTCCGACAAAAATCAAAAACGAGTTTATTTATTGACTAATTACCATGATGTTGACACCAATTGACGCAGTTTTTTTTCTTTCAATGTGTTTGCTATAGTTATTTACTTTTTTATAACCAATAAGGTCCGGCGTACCAAAACTAATCATAAATGTTGTTATTTCATAAGTGCGTCATGCAAAATAAAAGAGTATGTTTTGTGTGGTAATTCTCATATATTCCAGTTCTAAGATATACTTTCTCGTTACCCGGGAATTTCTCATAACAGTTAGAGATGCAACTCAAACGAAGTGAAAAACTGTGTAAGACCTATGCACGTTGATGAATGAAATGATGTGTCATCTCTCTTTGTCATATATAAAGAGACGATAGGAGAGCTATTGCAGTTATCAGATAAACTTTGCCGTTATTGAAATGTCTTGTAAACACATTTCTTTGGTATCGTATATTATAAATTTGTATTGCTATAGTCCCGCAGGCATCGTTAATGTTTAACAACACCATTGTGTTTTGTATATACAATAAATGTTCAGTCAGGTAATAATCTATTTAGTAAGCATAAGCAGACACATAAAACGCACACAAACACAATGCAGAAAATCAAGATTCCACACGCAGAGTTCATTTTGCATCGTAGTGCAAGTTTGCGATTTTAAAAGAGATGTTTAAACGATATGTACTTCATGTGATCATACAAACCATGTATGCAATTCCATGTTACTCATCATTCGCGGTATATGGCTCATTAATTATCACACATGAACACAAAACAAATCAAAATAATTTTTAAAGAGAGAAAAAGCTATTTTCTGAAAAAAATTCAAACACGGGCGTGAATAACATATGGACATTTTGTAATAAAAATAAAATAATAATAATTGTACTTCCTTAATGTCACTATAAAATGTATTAACATATAACACAAAATATACAAATTTGATTTTGAAAAATTAAAAGCAATTTAAATTGAAATATTCTGTCATTTATGTGAATTGTTAATGTAAATTTTTAAAAATCAATGTCAATGACTTTATTTTTATTTAACACGATCTATACGATCGATAATCCGGATTTGTTTATGGAAGCGACAGACTTCATGCGTCGTCGTTTTCTTGCAGGCCAGAGTGCAGCCCGATGGACAGTGACACAGACTGCAGGAAAAATTGATTCCAATAAACTCCATAGTGTATTGATTTGCTCTGTAAACGTGTTCCAATTACTTGTTTCCCACGGAATATTTTACCGGTTATTTTGTCCGTGAAATCGACACTTTATTGTCACCTTTAAATGATATAAATATAACTCGACCTCCTAATAAAAACTGTTTCGACATTAAATTGAACCATTCATTGTTTATATAAACTAATTATGTATAATTAAAACTATAAATGTACACGTAAACAGACACAGTTATTGCTTTACTATACATGTACAGTCTTATCTTAAAAGACAAAATATGATTTTGAGCTACAATTAACATATCTATTAACGTATGTCTGTCTGCTGTCTGTCTCGCTGTGTGTGTGTTTGTCCTTGTGTCTGTCTGTCTGCTGTCTGTCTCGCTGCCTGTGTGTCGGTTTGTGTGTCTGTGTGTCTCCTGTTTGTCTCGCTGTGTGTGTGTGTTTCTGTGTGTGTGTCTGTGTGTCTGTCTGTCTCGCTGTGTGTGTGTCTGTCGGTGTGTCTGTCTGTGTGTCTGTGAGTATGTCTGTGTGTGTGTGTGTCTGTCTGTGTGTATGTGTGTCTCTGTGTCTGTCTGTGTGTCTGTCTGTTGTCTGTCTGTGTGTCTGTGTGTGTATGTCTGCATGTCTGTGTGTCTGTCTGCTGTCTGTCTGTATGCATGTGTGTCTGTCTGCTGTCTGTCTCGCTGTGTGTGTCTGTCCTTGTGTCTGTCGGCTGTCTGTCTGTGTGTCTGTCGGTGTGTCTGTCTGCTATCTGTCTGATGTCTGTCTCGCTGTGTGTGTGTCTGCTGTCTGTCGCCTGTCTGTCTCGTTGTGTGTGTGTCTGTCCGTGAGTCTGTCTGTGTGTCTGTGAGTATGTCTGTGTGTCTGTCTGTGTGTATGTCTGTGTGTCTGTCTGTGTGTCTTTTTGTGTGAATGTCTGTGTATATGTCTGTCTGTGTGTCTGTGAGTATGTCTGTGTGTCTGTCTGTGTGTGTGTCTGTGTGTTTGTCTGTGTGTCTGTCTCTGTCTGTCTGTCTGTCTGTCTGTCTATGAATTTGTCTCTCTCTTTCTGTCTGTATGTCTGTCTCTATGTCAGCCCATTCGTCCGTCCGTCTGTCTTTAAGTTATAGTAGTGGTCCGGTGGTGAGTATGTCGGCAAATCTGACTTCGAAGAGTTCATGGCTGTTAAAAAACAGCCAAGCGAAGATGCGACGAGGATGCATGCGAATATCACAAACAACACGGCGTCCAGAAAGTTGACGACTTGTTTCCACGAGTATTCGGCGTGACCAGTAGAAGACTCTTCAGACTCATCAGACATTCTACTATCTGCAACGCGTTGTTCTATCGGCACAATCCTGGACGCTTTGGAACACGATTTGCATTTGAAACATCGCATGAAGAAAACCAGAATACGAGGAATGGCCACATTTTCATCAAAACTGGAAATTCGCAGGAGGACCAACGCGAGGACGGTTGTCAATGTGCTGCAAGTGGTTTGGATTACAAGGAAGACCGCAATCAACGCTACGGAGTTTGAATTCTGTGGCAACGATGAAGAAACAATGGTAAGGAATACAGCGAACGCCAAGAATACCGAAATGGAATAACCTGCTTTTTCTCCACTGTCAGTCGGCAAAATGAAAACACATATGTTTAAAATTGCAAGCGTCATGATAGGAAAGACAACTGTCAACATGAAGTTCTGTGGTTTTCGTCTTATTGTGACGGAAAAGCTTATTTGGCTGTGAACGGTGTGGGTTAGTACTTCACAAGTACATTTTGTTAAATCCCAACCAGGATTGGTTTCGTAATTGATCATACGGATTTCATTCATTAAACATTTCATCTGAACCTGAAAATACAGATAATGCAAGCGTAAACGACATTTTATCTTTAAGATGTAGCAAAATCAAAAACACAGCTAAGTTAGTTCACGTCTATAGCTTTATACACATTACCTGTTTTGCATAGTAAGACCAAGGCTGGAACTTCAGGTGGCATGTTTGATGATCAAACGGAAAGTTTCTGATATCCATTGAACACGTGGATTCAAACACCTTCAATTATGCAATATTAATACTCAGTATTAGTACATTTATTGGTTAACCATTTGCGAACCTCTTTTATTTATTTCAAAATTTATTAATCCGTTGGCACCTAATGCCAACATATGTACGTTATGTGAAGGCATTTTTCTTTAAATATTCACAAACATGTATTAAATCATAAAAATGTATAGAACATATGGTAGTTAATATTTTCATACGAACCTGAAAAGGATTCCATAAAACCGCCCCATCCATCATGTTTACAACATTGAATGACTTCACACCAAGTTCCTTGTTCTCCATATTAGAATTCACCAAGGTAATGTCAGGCTTCCATACATCGTCCTGTTCAATGATTGGTCACGAATCAGTATTCGAATAAATATTGTGTTGGTTTCTTGTAATTTATGTTATTTACACCTACATGGTACTATTGGCGGACAAAGCGAGGAGTTTGAATCAGGAGCTGATCTGGGAATTACGGTAGGTCCTTCACTAGCTAGAAAGTCCAGAGCTTAATCACTAAAGCTACCGAAATGTTTGTATGATAAGGATACTACTGCTATGTTTCACTTTTAAAGTTGTATGAGGGTATACTGCAAGCAGCTTTGGACGTCAATGACGTTTGTTGGATGCTTAAACGGCCTCTTACCATCACATCATTTAATAATTTTATATAATGTTAATACTAATTTACAAAGTCAATTTTATTATATGGTCACGTTTAATTTGTCTGGAGCATACGTTACCAATACAAACTTAAAACTTCATACGAATAAAGATAAACAGATGTGAGAAAGAGATCAGAGCCCAATTTATATATTACTATAGCTTGATTTATAACGGAGTTTTCCATTTTGCCGATTTTACTTTTCTGACAATTTCTTTAAAATTACTAAATTGATTGAAGTGTATATTCATTCATGGATACATGGTTATTAAATAAGCTCATTGTACCGACATTACAACTCTCATTTTATTTTAGTAGCACCAAGACAGTGGGAGGTATAGTAAAGACAGCTTATCGATTAGACACACGTATAGTTAACCTGGCACTGACTTTTATGCATGAATAATTAATATAAATTTATTTCGTCACTGAAAGCGTTTTTTATCAATTGGATGTACAAAGTTTACCTTAATGGTCTAACTAAACTCGTGCTTGATGTGCCCGAACAAACCCTAATGCAAACAAAGAAAACAATCCACGCGTAAATGTATGCTAATTGAGTACCAGGTCAATGTAGGTGAGCATTCAATTTAAAGCGATGGAATTTGCTTATGCTTATGGATGTCCGGAAAGCAAAGTGGTTTGTACACGCTTGTTTTACCTAGACGATCCGGGTAACACCCCTGTTCCCAGAAGCATGTGAGTTTGGTTTGTGGTCACCATACCGAACAAGTGGAGTTTCCTCATTACCCATGCTTCCCACCACAACGCAACACCACACACACACACATTGAAAATCTTTCAGTAACAACTAAATAGCTGGGAATGTCAGTTATAATTCAAAATTCGTCCCAACTTTCGTGAGTCCAGTAGGTTTATTAGATAGAAGTTCTGAGACACACTCCGGATGCAGCCTTAGGCAAGAAGGACATCATTTACTTCAAAATACACACATACTTCGCTACTTGTGACTGATGTTTAATAATAATTTTTATAAATGTATTTTAAAAGATTTGTGGAATACGAATTATGTTTACCTGTGGCCAAATCGCGTGCATAGTGCCATTATGATCATCTGGAGACCATTGTAGAAACGCGTCTTTCCAATACATTTGCAGTTGTGCCGATGTTTTAATTGTTTCTTTGGCTTCGTTCAACTCAGATATGGCAAGGAGTTCAATATAGACGTAAATTTCTGGGAAGAAACAAATAAAATAAGAATGAGTTTGTCGTCAACACCTAAAGTTATATTTTAAGCATAAAATAATCACATGAAAGAGCTGCTGTGTATTGTAGTTCCATTGCTTACATTCTTTTTAAAATGCCAACTTTCTGCAAAGTGTTAGACTGCCAAGTTACAGGATCTAGAAATAACACAGATTTCAAATGTTCACGTCTGCTGTCACTTTCTATTTCTACAAATAAATACCGGCATATCATCAGATTGTTTACATTGCAAAAACAAACAATATGGTTGTCGGTTCTAAATATAAACAAGAGGGCCATGATGGACCTTAAGCACTCACCTGAGTTCACGGACACCAATTGTGAAGAATTGATCTTATAGAAGGTCCAAACTTATTACGATAACATAAGGATAGACTTAAACGGACGATATGGATGCCGCCACACTCCACCTTTTTTTCTCAAACCTCTGCTTATGTAAAACACAAGCTGTTTATGAACACATTTGACTTTTTAACTCTTATTGTGAACTGAACCTTTGAGTTATTGAGACATGTGATAAACGCAACACTCAGTCTCCTTATGGTAATAATTTGTGGCAAGTTGTCTTAATTTTTTTTGACGACTGAAAAAGGTACAGTCTTGTCAAGCTGTTTTATAGCCACATTTGACGCTTGACCTCTAAGTGTGACCCTGACTTCTAAGATAAGGAGGCATGCCTTGTCCTCATGGTTGTAATAAGTGGTACGTTAGCTAAAATAGAATGATGAATGATTAAGTTTCAGTCCTTACAGGCTTTTTATGTTTTAAAAGCCATCAGTATATAGCAAATTTATTGCTGAGACAGGAATGTTCAAGTCATTTTTAGGCAATGATTTTCATTTAACAATTAAGTTTTTACACACAAACTGCGGTTGTAATAAGTTACCATTAAATAGCACGATGAATAATTAAGTTACAGTCCGAACATGCTGTTTTGTGTACAAGTTGACTTTTGAGGTAGGGAGAGAGTAAACACGCAACACGTCGTCTTATGATGAATAACATTTGTGCCACGTTATTTTAAATCCATCTTAGCAAAGGTTTGGCTGAGACAGGAATGTTCAAGTTGTTTTATGGCCAAATGTGACTTTTGGCCTCTACGTGTGACCTTAAACTTTGAGGTAGGGAGACTTCGGAAGTCACACGCGACACGTCGTCTTATGATTGTGGACATTAATGCAAACTTTTTAAAAACTGCTACATGGCGCCTTCTTCGAAAGGGGGCATCAAAACAATCGAACCTCAAAAAGCAATAACACACAAATGATACACATAAGTAAACTGAACAATCATAAAAAGCATTGCAGTCAAAGAGGATTTACTGCCTAAATCGTATATTAATAAGAGTTGCCTTACATGTTACTTAACCTAAATTTATAACTAGAGGGGTAACAAGTTTTTTCTAAGATTTTACCTGATTACTTAGTTTTTGCCAGTTTTTCCCCTTATAGACCTATTAAACATCTTGATGAACTAATTTATTTTTCAAACACGCTGAAAATGTTTTTTTTTGTTTAAAAAAATCGTGTTGAACTCTGCAATAACACAAAATAATTAGTAATACAAAGAAAAAAAATAAGCCAGCGCAAAAAACACAAAAAGTTATTATACTATCAAATAAACATCCAGAAATACATCTCAGTAAAATTATGTTACTTAACCTTTCCTCAATGCATACCTTCCGTATTTATCCGTGATATTTTAGTATACCTGACACATGTATATCGTAAACTACTTAAATTTGCTGGATTTTCTATATCTTGAACCACCTAAACTTGCAGTAGACAAATCCTAAATATAAACGAAAATGTATTTTCAGTGCGTGTCTACGTATTAATTGTTTATTTCTCTCCCTGGTCATTAGTGTTTTGTTATTTCTTTAATCTGTAACAATGCATTTTGAATTGGTAAACGGCGTTAGTTCGTTTGTTGCTGGTAAATAACGATACAGAGGTACCCGGTATCCAGAATTTGTTTTCAGTAAACGTATCCTTTTTTATTTGTGTCAAGATGGCGTACGCGATACCACCATAGTCAGCCGGGGTCCATTTTAAAACGTACCATCCCGCCATAGGTTTGCAATTGCTAGTATCGTTTCTGTTGCTTTATTTGCCTTATTAATGGTTATTAATGGCCACGAGAAACAGGTCTACGGCTATTTACGGTGGCAAAGAGATGACATACACTCACCCTTTTTAAAACGCTATCCTCTTTCTTCTATCTCGTTTCCACGACATACTTACTCGAGGGAACGACTTAATAACTCGTGGGAACGAGTTAGCTATGTCGTGGGAACGAGTTACTAAGTCGAGGGAACGAGATAAAAAACAGAGGAGTGAACAACTAAATACAATAGGAGTGCAATGAAAAAAGAGCGGTGCACTAAATAGGGATGCATTTAACAAAAGAAGAGAGATTCTTTTTTAATTTCACTGCTCTTTTTCTATCTCGTTCCCACGATATACTAACTCGAGCGAACGACTCACTTACTCGTTGGAACGAGCTAGCTATGTCGTGGGAAAGAGTTACTACGTCGAGGGAACGAGATAGAAAAAGAGGAGTGCAAAACTCAACAAAAGTAGAGTGCAATGAAAAACGAGCGGTGCAGTAAATAAAGGAGGAATGCATGATGATCATGGATCAACGTTAAATTTATATAACAAACAATTTGATTGGCTGACTTACTCGAGGGAAGGAGTTAACTAAGTCGTTCCCTCTTTATAGCTAAAATTCTCTCCTTTTTGTTTAATGCACCGCTCCTTTATTTACTGGACCGCTCTTTTTTTATTGCACTCCTCTTTTATTTAGTTTTGCACTCCCATGCACCGCTCCTTTATTTACTGGACCGCTTTTTTTTATTGCCCTCCTCTTTTATTTAGGTTTGCACTCCTCTTTTTTCGATCTCGTTCACTCGAGTTTGTAAGTCGTTCCTACGACATAGCTAACTCGTTCCCACGAGTAAATAAGTCGTCCCCTCGAGATAGAATAAATGAGGAGAGCATTTAAAAAAAAGAGAAGTGAATTTCCCCTCTATGCCACCGTAGTTATTGCTTTTAATAACAATGATTTAGTCTCAGACAGAACGCCATTACCACACATTAATGACTGTATGACCGCATTATAGTTTCCAAACTTGAGGAAAACCATTTGACCTATAGTTATTATACCTTATAATTTAGTTTCTCTCTTAAAAATTTACGTTTAAAGTTATTAAAAACGTGCTTTAACGTTTTAAGGATGACATACGCTTCCATACGTGATTAATTGTTTGATTGATTTAAAAATCCTTGATATATACTAACTACCACAGCAATGTTAATTTATTGTTACATGGCACTCAAATAAAACCTCAAAATACTTACATTCAGTTTGCATCCGTTTCACACGTGTTCGAATATAACAATGAAAGAAGCAGTAAAGAAAAGAAACACTACCTATTGGCTTCGACTGGTTGTCAGTGGGTCGCACCCTGTAGTCGTAGCTTTCGAACAGTTTTTTTCTCAGAGCCGTTACATCCGCTGCGGTTTGACAGGTCGCGTGAGGCGCATGTTCAATCAAAATCATCGCAGCGAAAATGGTTTGAAACATGTTCTGAAATAACGATATGAACACACTAACTAAACACGGAACATAATATTAGACGATATCAAGAATTTGGTAACTAAGCTTATTCTATAGTAGAAATATAAGATATATTGTATTGATAATACATAAAACAAAAAAACTACACACATGTTGTAACATATTAAAACCTTTTCCGAACATGATGGTATACACATGAAGTTTTGGAGTGTCCGCGTTTTAGCGACTTTCAAACCCGCCATCACGCGAGAACGGATAAATTTTAAAACAGTTCCATTAAACAATATCGGCAAGGGATGTAATATTTGGCATACAACATCAGATAGTGGTCTTCTACTAAGTTTGTTGAAATCATGCCTGTGGGGTGAACATGGTATTGCCTTTGGGTTTTGGGTGATATCATTTCAATTGACTTCTAAAACATGTTTACTTCAACAAGTTCTCTAAATCCAGCTGACATCAGATTGTGGTTATCTACAAATATTGTTCAAATAATGCCCCTGGATTTTAAAACGGGTCACGCCTCATTGTATAGGTGGGCGATTAAGGGCCATCTTGACCCTCTTGCGAACTGAATTTTTGGGTAACGTTTGCATACAATATTACTATTTTTTAATATCTACTATTACTTATTCAATTAAAACTTTGTTCATATTCTTCATACAAGTCACTTACCAATGACTATAACTGTGACCATCCTTTCAGACAAATTATGCCCTTTTTTTGTACTAATAAAAGTCAGGTCACGGTGTGCGTGCCATGTTTAAGTCAGGTTAAAGTTTGCAAACTAAAATGATGGGAAGGAAAACGTAAAAATAACGATAAATTATGTTGTTATTACGGACGTCACCAGCACTTTATTAAAATGTAATTGTATCGAGTGATTATAAAGTCAATGCTGGATGCAAATACCTCAATCGAAGATTTAAGGGGTAGAACGGTTTGGTTTTGTCGTAGAAAATAAGTTGGTCCGTCGGTCGGTGTTACAGTCCGCAAATTTGACACAACGATTGTTTACCATGATAATTCAATCATCCACTAATTTAATGAAACTGTTTTAAAATGCATAAGATCGACATCGTAGATCCAGCTTAATCGTCACACGGATTATTGCGCTATTTCAGTTGAGTTATTCACAAGGATCACATTAAGCCTTTTCCGCATTGTGAATCAAACAGATTGCGTCCAAAGTTTACCAAACAGCATAAACATGTTTGTAAATACAACTCATTGACATAACATGTCTGTCTGTCAGTCAGTATGTCAGTATGTCTGTCTGTCTGTCTGTCTTTCTGTCTGTCTTTCTTTCTGTCTGTCTGTCTGTCTGTCTGTCTGTCTGTCTGTCTGTCTGTCTGTCTGTCTGTCTGTCTGTCTGTCTGTCTGTCTGTCTGCCTGCCTGCCTGCCTGCCTGCCTGCCTGCCTGCCTGCCTGCCTGCCTGCCTGCGTGCCTGCCTGCCTGCCTGCCTGCCTGCCTGCCTGCCTGCCTGCCTGCCTGTCTGTCTGTCTGTCTGTCTGTCTGTCTGTCTGTCTGTCTGTCTGTCTGTCTGTCTGTCTGTCTGTCTGTCTGTCTGTCTGTCTGTCTGTCTGTCTGTCTGTCTGTCTGTCTGTCTGTCTGTCTGTCTGTCTGTCTGTCTGTCTGTCTGTCTGTCTGTCTGTCTGTCTGTCTGTCTGTCTGTCTGTCTGTCTGTCTGTCTGTCTGTCTGTCTGTCTGTCTGTCTGTCTGTCTGTCTGTCCGTCCGTCTGTCTGTCTGACTGTCTGTCTTTCTGTCAGTCAGTAAGTCAGTCAGTCAGTCAATCTGTCAGTCTGTCTGTCTGTCTGTTTGTCTGTCCGTCTGTCCGTCTGTCTGTCAGTCTGTCTTTTTGTCTGTTTGTCCGTCCGTCAGGTTATCAGTCGGTCTGTCTGTCGCTTGATAAGTAGGTCTTTCGGGCGGATATCAGTCCTTCCATTCGAACAATTACCGGTTGATGTAAATAGTTTGCTTTTGTGTCAAGCTAAGCGTCTCAGAAACCATTTGTGAATAACCATTACCAGCACTATTATGTTCACGTCATTAATTATAATTACTGTAATTAAATAAATAACAATCCCATATTGTAATTTATAATTGACATGTATCACATAAACACACTTAAGTTACTTATAATGAAAAGTTCGTCTTTTCGGACTGCACTGGCTCATTTGGAACGACGCTTTACGCACATGCATTAAGCCCTGTTTTCACATAGTGGGGCTCATATAGACTTAAGTTTTCAATAACTTACGTATTGTAATCTTTCTGATCCCATGCGCACATGTTGATGCTATGTTTGATATTTTGTTATAAGCATCTTGTGTTTTTAAATTTCTCACACACAACATAATTCCAGTCGATTAATTGAATACCAATTAAATAACCGTAGTTATTCTGACTGTTCCGAAAAGTTCGTTTACTTCTAAAATTCACACCTGGTTGCACCGCTATGGATACTCAATATGCGTCTACTTATTGCTCTAATCAGACTTGTTACTTTTTTAAAGATCTGAATACATGTCGATGAATTTACATATTCATGCATTAAAACACGAAAGTGTTAATACAATATTATTCGTAAATCATTATTTCTTTCCGCAAGCTGGGAAATTTCGCAATTGCGACTTTACAGTATTATTTATAAAGTAATTGTGGCGCGCTTGTAAACTTTGTGGAAAATGAACGGCAGATATATTTATAAACACGGTTCTGATTCAAAACAATCAAACGACAGTTTTAAAGTTAAAGTTTTGAGAAAAACCAAAAACTTACTTTAAACCTGCTCTGAAATTTATTTGTATTCAAAATTAAAGTTTTTATAAATCCATTCGTTTGCATAAAAAATATTACGGAAATTCGTTATTTTTGGAGAACCTTTTTGCAAACAGTTAATAATAAAATAAAAAGACTAAACAATTAATCCACAAGAACGTATCGAGCAAACGATGTTTAATTTAATATTTTGTGTTAAAAATAGATTTATGTATAGAGCCCCAAACTGTAAACCGTATGTTTAATATGCAAGCGAAATATAATAAAATAAGAACAGAACAGAACAAAACAAAACAGACAACAATATTCATTATCGGGATCACAAAATTACAGCTCCCGCTAAGAAAATTCGTAGCGAGTAAAGTGGAGATATAATGCGAATAGCAATACGAAATAAACGCTAATGTACCGTGTTCTATAAATTCAAATTAATAGACATGTTAATGTATACAGTTAAAAATGATCTATTCGGTGAATTCTAAAATACTTAAATTGTTCACATCCCATAGTCTTGTTGAATGTTCATGGTCCTATTTACGCGTATTTTCTTTGTTGTTGTTTTTATTTTATTTATTTTTTTCAATTAATTGTATTGTACTATTGTTGCTATTGTAATTTTGTCGCATTTGTTTTCAATTTCCTACGAGCACATTAATCACGTTATCAATATTTCCCAAACTTATAGTTATTAAATTAGTGATCTACAAATGACAATTACCTACAACCTACCATGTTCGATGTATGCGATTATCTGTCTTGACTCCACATTAATGTATTTTCCTATTTAAAAAACTTCAGGTTGTGAAGATATAAAAAGAAAATACCCTATATATGTAGTTTGTAATTAATATATTTTCTACTAAAGAAATTAGGTACAGAATTAATTATTGCAATTATTAAACTGACACCGTATGGTCACTATGTATTAACATTCTCGCGAAACGCAAAAACATGTTTATTTCGTGTTTATGTTAATTGATCTTGTTCGTAATGATGTATGTTTTTCATTTACTTCAAACGCATGCTTCTATATCTGTGTAAATGGCGATGAGCTTAACGTGCTTAAGTCTGAATAAACTATTCTGTTATGTTCTGTATAAATCATGTTAATGACTTATACCATCTTAGCCATAAAGGACGAATGCAAAATGTACAAGACATTAAAGTTTCAATAAATATATCATACTTCATGAATAGATACTCTAACAATGTACAAGATCCATGTTATCTAATTGTATATAATTTCCTAAACCGAACACTTGAACCGTTTTCGCAATACGCCTTTTGTAAAATATGCAATCAGCCGCAAAGGGCAATTTGAAATCTAGTTATTGTTTCTTTACGTATTTTGAACTGTTTTCTTAATTTCCAAAGAAATGCAATATATCACAATTCGATGTGTTTTCATAGTTAGGACACTTGTTAAAAATCGTAAAGCTTCGTCAAAATGAAACTTTTATTTGATTGCTGAGATTAAAACAACTAAACTCGTTATAAAGCATTTTTATTGTCTATAGTGGTGTCAAACCAAATCAACTATCATAGTTACAATTTAAAAGCGTCCTATATGAATTCGAAATCCCTGCGTATAAGTCGTAAATGGCAACACTATGAATGTTATGCTGGCAGTGTGTGCCTGATGATACTGGGACATTCGATCGAGATCATTAGTTGCTTATATACAGTCCGTACAGGCCAACCAGGGATGACACTATCCGCCTAAACTGGATTTTCGTCAAGAAGAGTCTTCCATTAAACAAAAAATACAATAAAAGGAATGTGTCTTTCATGATAAGCCTGTGCGGACTGCATAGGCTAATATAGGACGACACTTAACGCACATGCATTAAACCCCATTTTCACAGAGCGAGGCTTATTTTTTATATATATAAATATAGCAAAGCCCCTAATTACAACTTCATATCATATGAGTCGACTTAAGTCTGGGTTGTACAAGTAAATAAATAATGTACCATGAAGTGACTTATTACTATTCACCCAACCTTGTACTTACTCATTCACTACTTAATATATTTATTTACTGTGAACAATGACCTTCAAATGGCCATGGAAATCGTCTAGTTCACACAGTTTTAAATAGCGTTCGTCAAATTGTTTGGTGTTGACATCGATGTTGCGAAGCTTGTTTTGCAAATTACACCCTTGGGTTCTTGCTCGTTAACTTATAAATGAAAAGTACCGTTGCGCGGACCGTATGTAAAGCATTTCAAATTTACAATCATAATAGCACAATTCCCCAGGGGGGCCAAGCCTCCATAAACAATAATGTAGTGCGATCGGAACCTTACGCAAATCCAAGAGAATAAAACACTTGACAAACGGTTAGTTAATATAATAACACCTGGCGCATAGCTATGCATTGTGATGCTTGAAAGTCCGATTTTTTTCACGACCGCAAACAACATTTCATCATTCGAATAACTCCGGGACTATGAGCAAAGTAATTAACGATTTTTTATATTTGTTTTGCAGAATGCTCTATCTCCATACAAAAAATTGCAATTAACTAATAAATTATATTGATATTCTCCGTTTGCTGATAAACGTAAGAACCAGCTTCCTCGTAAGTGCCAAGTTAGTGTTCAGGCAGTCGTAGGTAGGAACCCTGCACCGGGTGCATTTTTCCTCTAAAGTTTAAATGTTTGTGATGTACTGATGCATGCAGGAAATAATCCAACTCAATAACCCTATCAAAAGTTTCCCACCCCCTCCAAACAAAATCCCCTCATAATGGCAGGCACGGCACAAAGATAAAAAGTCCCAACCCGATCGATAAAGTCTGCGATAATCAGGCTTTAGATATGTTGTGTGAACGTTTGCCCGAATCGGTGATTTTGCAGCAGGTAAGAAAAGATTTCATAGTAAACAATTATAAAAGATTGGAACACTTTAAGCATTTATACATAATAAAAAGATAACACATAAAAGGATTGAATTCATCGTCTTGTGGAACTCTCATGACGCGACGCTGACGATCTAATGCCGCATCAATAACCTGTACGGATCTTGGAACTTTGTGTTCGCCAGTCGTGTCTGCCACAACCACCTGTCCTTGTGGACGCTTGCTGAGAAGCTTCAGCTGGACGATGCGTTGGCGACTGCAGCCATTATTTAGGGAGCGCGAGGACATCCAAAGGTTAGTCAAATCAAAAGCTCGACATAATAGCTACAGACGAGACTCCTGTCGTTGTGCACTGCTCGGTGCAATAAGAGGAACACAGTCGTCGAAACGATGTTAGGCATCGGACACTATGTTCCCTTTGAAATGTTTGAACTTTAATAAACTCATATACGTTATAATAGACGCTGTAATATATAGTGTAATATGTAAATGTTGAATAGAAATAAAACATATGTATACTGATAAATATATAAGACGTTATAAGTAATTACAAGTATTATGACTTATCCTTAATTAGGGATGAGACAGTGCGACGAGATATTTAATTACAGGTATTTTAGTTGTTTAACTCTGCTGACATCGACGACTTCAAAGCCGGATTGTTTGAATACAGACAACTATATCAGAATTCATTAAGCACGAATGTAAAACACCATAATTTATGTATTGCAAACGTAAACGTTTTTTTAACGCACGTTGGTATGAACCGATATTCACATGTAGTTACGATATTAAACGTGGTTGAAACCACGTGGCCTCACAATAGGTAGCGCTTACATAACGATTCGAATTAACGTTAATTGAGGTAAATGAAATGTCACCAATTGCTGTTGAATAATGCTGTTTAGATCCAGTGGAAATACTTCATGTTAATTGATAATATGAAGTGAGCGTCCCTAGTCTAAAGCAAACAAAGGTATTCATTTTGAAATCGTTCAATGTGGCTGTCATACATCAAAAAACAATTGTCCAATGCGTTAACAAATTCTACTGCAAATGAATACGTGAGTCAGTGAAAGCGTTCTTTTTTATTACTCACTTTCCGTGTTTGGATTGTGAAATACGCAGAGCAGAATGATTCCTTAAATAATAAACTTATTTTAACAAATCTAAGTTTACACTTAAAACAAAACACCATTCCATTCGTTTCCAAATAGATTTAAAAATAGGCAGGCGGAACAGACAACAGACATACACACGATACACTGACATAGATGGAGAGACACATGTAGACACAGAAATAGACATACACAGAAAAAAGGCGCCCTACTTCTGGCTATTCATATAAAATAAATGACTGTAATGGTATTTTGGCGATTAAAAATGATTTATGACACGCATAGCCTGAAAGAAAAAAAAACGTTTACACATACCGATATATTCGCAAATGGACGGACAGATGCCACGCAAATCGACCGACTCATCAAGCGACAGACCGACCAACTAACAGTCGGACGAACTGAAGGACAGACAGAAAACATAGAAAGAGAGACAGACAGATGGACAGACACACAACAAAATCTTCGGCAATAAATTAACATTCATTTTCATGTTGTTTGGTCAAAATTGGATGCAAACGGTTTGATTTTAAATGCGGCAAAGGCGTAAAGTGGCCCTTGTGAATAACCCAGAGGAGCCTTTTTTTCTAAATTATGTCAAATTGTACTTTGCAGTCTTAGTGTTAAGAATTTTATGTCAAAAGTATTACAGGGTACGTATGCTTGTATTATATTGCTTACATGTGTTTACGTATATCTAAATACATTTTGTTTAAACCAACGGTAATAGCGCAATAATTCGTCTGACGAAAATAAATTAAAATCATCTGTTGCATTTAAAACCAACTACGGAAAGCGTACTTTTGCCTATTGTGCGAGAAATATTTGGAACTTTATTCCAAATAATATAAGACAAGCACCTTCACTTATTTCCTTTAAAAGGCACTTTAAAAATCATTTGCTACAAACGCAAAACTTGTTTTGATGTGTATGTGGATTGTATCGATTAAAATACCGTTTTGGGGGTATTTTTTCCCTTCTGTATGCTTTGTGACTGTCTGTTGATATGAAAGAATGATATAATTATTATTTATTTTTATTATTATTTTTATTATTATTTTTATTATTTCTATTAATTATTATTATTATTAATATTATTGTTGTTGTTATTATTATTATTATTATTATTATTATTATTATTATTATTATTATTATTATTATTATTATTATTATTATTATTATTATTATAGTCATGTTGCTTTTGTAATTATTTTAAGGCTGACTGCAGTATGCTAGCCATTGTTGAGTTATATTTACATATACTGTGTTTTTGAAGACCACATTGTAAAAAAGAAATGTTATTTTCTTAATGTGATATCTTCGTGAAATAAAGTTATTATTATTATTATTATTATTATTATTATTATTATTATTATTATTATTATTATTAAGCGAGTTTTTTGTGTTGCATTAAATTAATGGAAGATTGCATGATTATGGTAATATTATAACAATCTTTGTGTCAAATTGTCTGACTACAATACCGACCGACGGACCAACTGATATGACACGACATACCGTTGCTAAAACCGTTTTACCGCTTAAATCTTCTATTGTGGCATTTGCATCCTGCATTTACTTTATAATCATTCGATGCAATTACATAATATCAAACAACATTGCTGGTGACGTCCGAAATTATAACATAGTTTATCGTTACTCTTACATTCTCCTTACCATCATCATAGCTCTTTGAACAAAAGCAAACAATGACAAACACTACTTTTTATTTGTGAAACAAAATTCCTGAAATAAACATGAATTTATTCGTGAAAAAAATCCTGAAATATGTATTTCGTCATCCGAATATCAGCAAAGTACATTCGCATGATACAAAAAATACATGGTTAGCTGTAGTCACCTGTTATTTTTTCATATAAATAATGCATTAAGATATGTTAAAAAAATGATACAATTCATTATTCGTGAACCTTTAAAATGTATTGAAAGTATAAGCCTTAATTACATACGTTGTTAACCGGCACAAATGTAAAGTTGTAGACTTACACCGTCCTTTCCATGTATTTTGAAGTGACGAATAGTGTCGTTACATCATCGCAAAATATTAAAAACAACTATTGTTATCAACAATATCATAATGCATGAAGATTTATTTTCAAACATTTATAGGTTTTTAAGCTGCTAAAATTCAATTACCTGATAACTGAAAAAAATACGTCCAACATTTTGTAAATGTGTCACTATTCAGATATCTCTAAAACAAAACACTCACCATTGTGGAACGAGTCGCTTTGTCCACACGTCACTACTGTAACAACTGCTGGGAAACTTCTCCAAATCGACACTGTTCAGCGGGTAAACTTTGCTATTGCAAAAAAATAATATGGAGCATTTTTATTGGCTGATATCTGTCGTGTATCGTGGGCATGGACTTAGGTTGGTTATTGAATGTAAAATAACATCAGAGTAGCGGCAAATTATTACCTGAAATCGTTGCGATAAGTCCTTATTCTAAATAGAGGCGGTCCGATTTCAACTTGACAAGAGAACATGTAAATTGCGTCTATTCGTATCTATGTTTGAATAACAAACCAGTCTTAGTAAATAAGTTATAATAAGATAGATGTAATTCTTTGTATTTGTTGGTGTTTTGATATTCTGTAAACTTGTAATTTTTTTAGGAATAATTAGTCGATTCAACTGTATTACTATTAATTTGATTAAGCTCTATGGTAGTTGTTATGTTGATTAATTGTTGATTGTCAATAGCAAACAGGGATTGATTTCTAACACGTCTATTCATTACCTCTATCAAAGAGCAACTAACAAACAGTCAAGCGTACACAATATCGTCAGCACCTACTCGCATAGCGCGGCAGTAGGCGGAGCTTATCTGGCATCGCTGACCATCAAATTACTCCTTCCTTTTATATTCAACGTTGAACAACAATTAAAATATATAGCCTGCTTGATGTAAATGAAATATAAGAAGATGCCTGAATTAAAAAAAATAACAATGTTGGTTTTCGTAAGACATTTTTTTCAAATTCATATATTTGAAATATGTGTTTACACATCGTTATGCAATAAATCAGTTACACACATGAATAACTTTATTTTCAATGCCATATATTCTCAGTCAATAATTTTCAAATATTTACATACAAATTATAAGTGTTCATTTCATTGATGTTCATCTGCGCTCTGTTGCTAATCATCGTCTGCAACTTATCTTACGGAAAACCGTTAGTGCCATTGTGGTTATGCATTAAAATCCAGAGGGTGACAATTCGATAGTGCGATAGTACGATGGCGACAATACGATAGTACGATAGCAACAATGCGATTGTACGATAGCGACAATGCGACAGTGCGACAATACGATGGCGACAGTGCGATAGTACGATGGCGACAATGCGATAATACGATACCGACAGTACGACAACGCGATAGTACGATGGTGACAATGCGATAGTCATATCGTACTCTCGACATCCTATCATCGCATTGTCGCTATCGTACTATCGCGTTATTTTACTGTCGTCATCGTATTATCGCATTGTCGCCATCGTACTATCGCACTGTCGCCATCGTATTGTCGCACTGTCGCATTGTCGTCATCGTACTGTCGCATTGTCGTCTATCGCCTTCCGGTGCACATGCGCACATCGTATATTTTCCTAGATGGAGCCACTTTTAAAAATACTTTACAGTTCGGCATACTTTACATCAATGCCCATCATATAACTTAATAAGAATATGATTTAATTATAACTGTAACCACTTTCAAAGTACATAAAGTCATCTATTTTGTTTCTGCAATAAGAAAAGTTTGTGTACCGGAAGGCGATAGTCGACAATGCGATAGTACGATGGCGACAATGCGACAATGAGATAGTGCGATAATACGATGACGACAGTGCGACAATACGACAGCGATAGTGCGATAGTACGATGGCGACAATGCGACAATGCGACAGTACGATGAAGACAGTGCGACAGTGCGACAATACGATGGCGACAGTGCGATAGTACGATGGCGACAATGTGATAATACGCTGACGACAGTACATTGACTATCGCATTGTCGCCATCGTACAATCGCATTGTCGCCCTCTGGATTTTAATGTGTAACCACGACAGCCCTTACGGTATTTGTATATCTTAATTAAATATGTGTGCACTGGGTTGATGTATTGACTGAAGTGCACGCACTTGGTTTTCTGTGAATACGGGAAGTTCACGGATTAAAGAATAAACATTCCAGATAACGCGATTAATTAATTCCAGATGAATTAACACACTTTGATTTAACTATGGCTGAATTGGAACTTATTTCAGTGCGATTTTAACGACATAAAAGTATTTTAATAAAAGTTACTTATAATTGTATAACAATAATAACAAGGGCCGTTTGTAAAACATGCATGCCCCCCATATGGGCTGTTAGTTGTAGTGGTAGCCATTGTGTGAATAAGTTTTTTGTCACTGTGACCTTTACCTTTGACTTAGTGACCTGAAAATCAATAGGTAACATCTGCAAGTCATGATAAGTGTACCTATGAAGTTTCATGATCCTAGGCCTAGGAATTCTTGAGTTATTACTAGGAAACCATTTTACTGTTTCGTGTCACTGTGACCTTGACCTTTGTCATAATGACCTGAAAATCTGTCAGTCATGATCAATGTACCTATGAAGTTTCATGATCCTAGGCAGGGTTTTGTTTAGGCTCGATTTTATAGCCCATTCACAAAAAGTATACTTTTTTCTTAACCAAATTTTCAATATTCTAAGTATAAAAAGGGCACATAATTCTGTAAAAATGCACGCCAGAGTATTCTAACTTTGCCTTCCCAGTCCCCTCATAATAGTAAGTAAGAGTACCAAGTTTGAATACAATAGCTTTGATACTTTATGAGAAACGTGGACCTAAACACAAAACTTAATCAGACGCCGACGCCAAGGTGATGACAATAGCTCATAACTTTTTTTTCAAATGACCTTGACCTTTGACCTATTGACCTGAAAATCAATAGGGGTCATCTGCAAGTCATGATCAATGTACCTATGAAGTTTCATGATCCTTAAGCATAAGCGTTCTTGAGTTATCATCCGGAAACCATCTTACTATTTCGGGTCACCGTGACCTTGACCTTTGACCTAGTGACCTGAAAATCAATAGGAGTCATCTGCGAGTCATGATCAATGTACCTATGAAGTCTCATGATCCTAGGCATAAGCGTTCTTGAGTTATCATCCGGAAACCATTTTACTATTTCGGATCACCGTGACCTTGACCTTGTGACCTGAAAATCAATAGGGGTCATCTGCGAGTCATGATCAATGTACCTATGAAGTTTCATGATCCTAGGCCTAAGCGTTCTTGAGTTATCATTCGGAAACCATTTGGTAGACGGACATACGGACATACAGACATACGGACATACATATGGACGGACGGACCGACATAAGCAAAACAATATACCCCCTCTTCTTCGAAGGGGGCATTAATATTTATGTCTTGAGATTGGTAATCGTTAACAGCCACGATGAAGGAATAAAGATGATGTGATGGCTTGCTTACTGTTAAAGGGCTTTTTACGTTTACCTATGTACCCTACCTATGCGACCTTTGGATGCCTTCCCAAAGTTGATTGGGCCAAAGCGACAACAGACAGTTAATTACGAGCACACATAAGACATTGTTATTCGTCATCTTGGTCCAAGGTTCTATAAAGATACCCACAGTCATACTTTATATGGTCAGCTTATTGCGGAAATTAGGAGTATTAAAAATCGTGAAAATCTAAATGAGCACCTACACTTGTATTGTGTATAAACTGTTAAAGTTAGCTGTGTCTACGCAATCGCTGTGACGCATATGTTAAGGTTACTTTAAACGACCGTACTTGTTTCAGAACTGTAAGCAATTTGATTTTCACTTCGACCTTAATTACTAAAATAATCTCTTGAAATTTCTATTTATCTGCCTGTAAACATCAAATGATTGCAATGCTGAACGTAACCTTACTTGTTTATGCATCCGCTACATTTTTCCAAGGTTGATTAAAACATAGATACTTGGAGTCCTCGATGGCTATCATACACACGCGATAGGCATGATTTGAACTCTCGCTATCAATGTCTAGAGCGAGGCCCCACCACTGCTACTACTACAATGTCATCTACGACTATGACTGCTACTATGACAACTACTGTACTATAACAACAACCACAACAACAAATACTACTACTGCTGCTGCTGCTTCTGCTACTTTTACTACTAGAACAACTACTTATCATTCTAATACTACCAATATTGACGCTGAAGCTTCTACAACAACATTTTACTACTACAATATCACTGCTAACGCCGCCGCCGCCACAACCACCACGGCCACCATCACCATCATCACCAAAAAGCTGAAGCTGCAACAATAACAATAAGTAATACTTTTAAGACTATTCCTTCTTCTCTTACTGCAACTGCTACTACAACTACTTATGATAAAAGTACAACTACTTTCACTGGGGACTTGGTTTTAATAAAGTTAATAAGTATTACATCGCAAAAATGTTTAAAAGAAGTGCATAACAGCGCTACATCCGATTGTTTATAATGACAGTTTTCAAATGTACATACCGCACAACTTCTTTGTAATCAAGCCATTTATGTATTCATAATCACACAAATGATAGAACTATGAATAAAACAACACTTTATTCATACACATTTTAATATTTTCAATACTTATAATTTACATTTCAAATATAGTGGTAAATAAGGATACAGGTGTGAATTATACTATACTATAATTCTAATTAAACATGTTAAACATTTCAAATTCAAATACTTCAAATTATTAAACAAAACTGGAAGTTTTAGATTTTTAGTATGGTTATGAAGCAAACACATTAAATGTTTTAGTTTTAATAGGTATATCTACAAAATCTCTAACAACACTAAATTGAAATTGTATAACATTTGGCAATTGCTTATCGAACAACATACCTTCACAAGTCTGACAAAAGTCCAACTCTTTATAAACAAACATGTTTAACAAAACAACAAATTGTGATGCCAAACATCCACACGTGAATTGCCTAAACATTGTTTGCCAACTCGATTTGTCTCAGTTTTACCATTCTGGGACTTAAGGATTCCCTGCAGATTTTTAATAACAAAAGCATTGGGTCATAAGATTGAACAACACAAGAGGTCAACCATTTATGTTACTAGATTTTTGTGATGCAGATAAGTAGTCACAATATCAGTTTATCAATCAAATAACAAACATTGAAACTGATTGTTTTGATATGATCTCAAACATAATAGCAAATGTTTAAACATATAACGGACAATGCGAAAATTATCAGAATAAATCACTCAAATCGTTAACACATAATTATTTGTTTAAAGCACATAGAAGAAAAACAACTAGCATATACTAGCAATTCTCCACAAATATTCAGCTAAATACAAGATGCGATTATATTGGTTTTAAACTGCATCGATAGTTTATACCGGTAAACGAATATTGCTTTAGTATATGTACACAAGCATTTCATGAGAACGATAGTAATGACTGTATCTGAAAAGAAAATTATCTTAACAATTTTTCAGTATCACTGCCAAGATTTGTGTTGTTATTGGGCCTCAAGTCATGCCAAGGCGGAAGGTCTAATACAGAGCATCAAAACTGAGATCCAATATCACATGAATGTACGAGACATGGTGTACGTTAGTAAGGATGGCCCATCTGTGAATATCAAACTTCTTTGTAAAACATAACTCAATTGTACATCTTGTTTTAAGACTCTTCAGAACGCACAGGCGATTATCTGTCATGATGCAAAGGATCTAGTAAAATGCTGCGTTTAAAGCGTGAATCACATTGTTTGTTGTAAAATATAAAATGTTCAATGAATAATTGGTCTTAAATTGTTAGACATGTTGAAACAGTGATTGCTAAGGAAAACTAAATCCACTTAATACGAAACAGTGACAAGAGTAAACAAGAGCACCGCCTATCGGGTGCAGACCGCTCGTCTATTTTTCTTTTTAAAGGTGAAGGGACCTATCTTAATACTTCAATCAAAAAGGAGGGAGGGGTGGGGTGGAGAGGGGGGTATAGTGTGGAGGTGTGCTCATTTATAACATTACTTTCCAAAAATAATAAAATGGAAAACAATATTACTTTTTTTTGGGGGGGGGATTCTGGGGTGGAGCGTGGGGGATGGTTTGGGTGGAGTCTATTGTGTTATGTCACGTAAGTGTTGTTTTGTCAAAGTATCAATCAAATCTGAAAATTAAGAAATGGCAATTTTAGCAAAATTTAATAATCTGACCTTGAGAGTCAAGGTCATTCAAAGGTCAAGGTCATATTCAACTTGCCAGGTACAGTACCCTCATGATATTATGAAACTATTTGAAGTTTGAAAGCAATAGCCTTGATACTTCATAAGTAAGGTGGATCTAAACACAAAATTTAACATAACATTCAAAGTTACTAAGTCAAAAAAGGGCTATAATTTTGTCAAAATGCCAACTAGAGTTATGCAACTTGTCCTGTACAGTCCCCTTATGATGGTTAGCGAGTGTTTTAAGTCTGAAAGCAATAGCTATGATACTTTAGGAGTAAAGTGGACCAAAAATCAAAAAACTTAACAAAAATTGTTAATGTCTTAGTATAATTCTGTTTAAATACCAGTCAGAGTTACATAACTTTGCCTGCACAGTCCCCTTATGATAGTTAGTAAGTGATGCAAGTATGAAAGAAATAGCTTTCATACTTAAAAAATAAAGTGGACCTAAACACAAAACATAACCAAATTTTCAAATTTTTAAGCATAAAGGGGCCATAATTCTGTCAAAATTCCAGTCAGAGTTACATAACTTTGCCTGCACGGTCCCTTTATGATAGTTAGTAAGTGCTGCAATTATGAAAGCAATAGCTTTGATACTTTAGGAATAAAGTGGACCTAAACACAAAACTTAACCAAATTTTCAATTTTCTTAGTATAAAAAGGGCACATAATTCTGTCAAAATGCAAGCCAGAGTTATCTAACTTTGCCTGCCTAGTTCCCTCATGATGTTCATACTTGGTGTACTGAAGAAGCTACTTGACAAGTAATTATTGAATTACTCTCTTGTCCGACAATTTAACAATTTTCATCCCTTGATCCATGGGCAATGGACAAAGAACAGAACCAGATGTTAGTAATATTTTAATAAACTGTTAAAGTTGCTGATTTCATTTTTTTAAATTGCTCCCGATAAAGCAAAGTTTGTGCTGTGTCAGTACCATTGGTATCTTGACAAAATTTCTGTTAGTGTATCTGAAAGGTTAACTGCATTTATGCGTTTCTAGGAAACAATTCCTAACATTAACACATTTTTATCAGTACCCTGAATTACAACCACACTTCCTTTAAGGAGATTCTAACACATAAGTTCCCTGAATTACTACCACACTTCCTTTAAGGAGATTCTCACACATCAGTACCCTGAATTACTACCACACTTCCTTTATGGAGATTCTCACACATCAGTACCCTGAATTACTACCATACTTCCTTAAAGGAGATTCTCACACATCAGTACCCTGAATTACTACCACACTTCCTTTAAGGAGATTCTCACACATCAGTACCCTGAATTACTACCGCACTTCCTTTAAGGAGGTTCTCACACATCAGTACCCTGAATTACTACCGCACTTCCTTTATGGAGATTATCACACATCATTACCCTGAATTACTACCACACTTTGTTAAGGAGATTCTCACACATAATTACCCTGAATTACTACAACATTTTTTATAAGAGATTCTCACACATAAGTACCCTGAATTACTACCACACTTCCTTTAAGGAGATTCTCAGACATCAGTACCCTGAATTACTACCGCACTTCCTTTAATGAGATTCTCACACATCAGTACCCTGAATTACTACCACACTTCCTTTAAGGAGATTCTAACACATAAGTACCCTGAATTACTACCACACTTCCTTTAAGGAGGTTCTCACACATCAGTACCCTGAATTACTACCGCACTTCCTTTATGGAGATTATCACACATCAGTAATTGTGCATAGGTTGATATGTGACAATTGAACAAGTGTTCAGTGTGCATTGAATGTGCTTTTTACAGATGTATTGTAAGTCGATGCTGCATCTGCAAGGCAGAAGTATGAGCAGACTTTAGAAAACAAGAAACAACCGGAGACGGGTGGTGCTCCCCAAAGTTTTTTTGTCACAATATTGCACTATATATTAAGATAAAAGAAAAAGTCTTGAGGGGCATAACTTTGGACAAAATAGTACGATGGATGGTTTAGCAACTTAAAAATTTCAAAGGCCATAACTCTCTAAATAAATCATCTAACAAGGACCCACTAATAATATTCGCATCTCCTCAAGGTAGTTAAGCTTCCCATAAAGTTTCATTGAAGTCCAATCAGTAGTTGGGGAGAAATAGCCCGGACAAGAATTGCACTATATGTACAGTTTATAGAAAATTGCAAAGGGCCATAACTCTGTGAATAATCATCCGACCATGACCGGCTGATAATATGCACATCTCCTGTTGGTAGTGAAGCTTACCATAACGTTTTATTGAATTCCCGTGATAAGTTGCTGAGAAATAGCTCGGACAAGAATTGCACTATATGTACAATGGAAAATTTCAAAGGGCCATAACTCTGTGAAAAATCATCCGACCATAACCGGCTGATAATATGCACATCTCCTCATGGTAGTGTAGCTTCCCATAAAGTTTAATTGAATTCCGGTCATTAGTTGCTGAGAAATAGCCCGGACAAAAATTGTGCACGGACGGACACACGGACGCACGGACGGACGGACGGACAGACGAAGCGGCGACTATCTGCTCCCCCCCAAAAAAAAATGTTTTTAGGGGGAGCATAATAAGAGGCAGAAAAAAATGACAAAGAGCTCCTGAAACGACGAGCAGTCATGGAGCAATCTCGATATCACTACACAAAACTGTTTGAGAACAATGAAACCACTGGCAAAATGAAGTTCATTGCAGAGAATTACCCGCTGAGGAGGGCAGCAAAGGAAAAAAACGAAACTCGTTCAAACTTTGCAAAGAAAATTGTTGAGACTGAATTAAAACTGCTAAAGATATAATAGCATCTTATATTCATAGTTTCATTAAAGTTTTTATGTTGAACATTTGTAAACTATCAATAGTTGACTTGTGATGCCACTGTGAATGATATAGAGGATACTTGTTGGATTCCATTGAATATCGATTTTAAATTACAAGTGATTATAGAAAATAATATTGCGCCACTCGAGAAAATATATATTTTCTATGATCACGAGTGAATTAAGGGGTGTTGCTGCAGTTTTGCTGATTTTTTCCACCAAATAGAGTTTGTTCAAATTTATATACAAGTACTATATACAAATAATATATGAAAAATGAAATAAAAATATAGGGTCACCAGCGTTGTTTTGATTTTATTCACCATTTGATAACATGTACTTTTTCATTTAAACTGGAAAATCTCTGATTGCCTCAAACCAATTAATAACCTATGAAATAGACAACATATAGATATTATAAAAGCTGAGGTACATTTTTTATTTTTTATTTTTATGTCATCCCAAAACACATCAATTTTTTACTATTTTTAACACCAAAATGTAATTTGTTTTTATGTCAAATAGAAATCTGCAAAACTGCTCAAATATGTTCATCTACGTGTTGTCATCATAAAACACAAATAAAAAAGGGGGTCATCGCACTTTTAACCGAGATTTTTTGTTTTAACTGTCCCTACCGTCTACGTCAAATTTTATACAAATACATCAATTAGGCAAAACCCAAGTACCGGTACATAGATTGTAAGAAATATGCATAAACATTAGAAATTGTTTACAATCTTAACTGGGATCACAACAGCTTACCAAAAGACATTAATAAAAAAACAATATTTAATCACAAACATAATACCATACAGTATCATAATCGACCTTAATCATTAATAACTTACATGTACTTGTTCACAGATTTCGGCTTGTTTAAAAGTTTGTGATTAAATGCTTTAAATAGATAAATTTAAACGACATGACTACAAAGCTCCAGTATAAAACAAGAATGAAATTAAAGAAATAAACAAGAGGGCCAAGATGGCCCTAGTTCGCTCACCTGAGAGGAGTCGGTTCATTCAATCTTTACCAAATGTCAAACCTGACCTAGATATTGTCCAGACAAACATCCTGGTCAAGTTTCATCATTATTTTATCTGCGAGTCATGATCAACATACCTATGAAGTTTCATGATCCTAGGCGCAAGCATTCTTGAGTTATCATCCAGAAACCATTTTTCTAAGTTTAGTCACCGTGACCTTGACAGCCATTGTGTGAATACGTTTTTTGGCACTGTGACCTTGACCTTTGACCTAGTGATCTGATAATCAATAGGGGTCATCTGCGAGTCATGATCAATATACCTATGAAGTTTCATGAACCTAGGCATAAGCGTTCTTGAGTTATCATTCAGAAACCGTTTTACTATTTCAGGTCACCGTGACCTTGACCTTTGACCTAGTGACCTGAAAATCAATAGGGGTCATCTGCAAGTCATGATCATTGTACCTATGAAGTTTTTCATGATCCTAGGCATAAGCGTTCTTGAGTTATCATCCAGAAACCATTTTACTATTTCAGGTCACCCGACCATGACCTTTGACCTAGTGACCTGAAAATCAATAGGGGTCATCTTTGAGTCATGATCAAGCCTTCTTGAGTTATCATCCGGAAACCATCTGGTGGACTGACATACGGACGGACATACGGACCTAGTGACCTGAAAATCAATAGGGGTCATCTTTGAGTCATAATCAATGTACCTATGAAGTTTCATGATCCTAGGCCTAAGCTTTCTTGAGTTATCCGGAAATCATTTTACTATTTTGGGTCATCGTGACCTTGACTTTTGACAAAGTGACCTGAAAATCAATAGAGGTCATCTACGAGTTATGATCAATGTACCTATGAAGTTTCATGATCCTAGGCCTAAGCGTTCTTGAGTTATCATCCGGAAACCATTTTACTATTTCGAGTCATCGTGACCTTGACCTTTGACCTAGTGACCTGAAAATCAATAGGGGTTATCTGCGAGTCATGATCAATGTAGCTATGAAGTTTCATGATCCTAGGCATAAGCGTTCTTGGGTTATCATCCGGAAACCATTTTACTATTTCGATTCATCGTGACCTTGACCTTTGACCTAGTGACCTGAAAATCAATAGGGGTTATCTGCAAGTCATGATCAATTTAGCTATGAAGTTTCATGATCCTAGGCATAAGCGTTCTTGAGTTATCATCCGGAAACCATTTTACTGCTTTGGGTCACCGTGACCGTGACATTTGACCTAGTGACCTGAAAATCAATAGGGGTCAACTGCGAGTCATGATCAATGTATCTATGAAGTTTCATGATCCTAGGCATAAGTGTTCTTGAGTTATCATCCGGAAACCATTTTACTATTTCGGGTCATCGAGACTTTAACCTTTGACCTAGTGACCTGAAAATCAATAGGAGTCATCTGCGAGTCATGATCAATGTACCTATGAAGTTTCATGATCCTTGGCATAAGCGCTCTTGAGTTATCATCCGGAAACCATCTGGTGGACGGACGGACCGACATGAGCAAAACAATATACCCCCTCTTCTTCGACAGGGGGGGGGGGGCTGGCATAATGAGAAAACTACCCCCCTCCCAGCAGCCATGTTATTCAACTGACCGGAACCATTTTTGAACTCAACTCTCGTATCAAGGAAACAAATGTTCTGAGCAAATTTCATGAAAATTGGGCCAAAAATGTGACTTCTACTGTGTTCACATGTTTCACTATATACATATAGAGAAAAATGCCCCCCCCCCCACTGGCGGCCATGTTTTTTCACCGATCTCGACCATTTTTGAACTCGTCCTAGACATCAATTGAACCAATGTTGTGACCAACTTTCATGATGATTGAGCAAAATTGTGACTTCTAGAGTGTTTACAAGGTTTCTCTATAGCCAAATAAGGAAAACTGCCCCGCCCACTGGCGGCCATGTTTTTCAACGGATCGGAACCACTTTTGAACTCAATCAAGATATCATTAAGACAAACATTTTGACAAAGTTACATGAAGACTGGGCATGAAATGTGACTTCTACAGTGTTAACAAGCTTTTTCTTTTTTTTTGACCTAGTGACCTAGTTTTTGACCCGGCACAACCCAGTTTCGAACTCGGCCGAGATTTTATTGGGACAAAGCTTCTGACCAAGTTTCATGAAGATGGGACAAGAAATATAGCTTCTAGAGTGTTTACGAGCAAATGTTAACGGACGGACGGACATACGACGGACAAAGACCGGTCACAAAAGCTCACCTGAGCAATAAGGTGAGCTAAAAATATATCAAACAGTTCAACCAGCTTTTATTACTGACCACTGATATTAACATATGGCATACAGCAAAGTGAGAGGGTCAGTAAACTGAGTGGTAAAATATACTAAAAAGGCTGAAGAGGCTGTAAAATAGGCAAAATAGGCTAAATAGGTTGTTTGTTTCAACCTATGTTCTAAATATGCTAAATAGGCTGAAAAGGCTGTTAAATAGGCTAAATACAATGTATGTTTCAACCTATGTACTAAACTTTCTAAATAGAATGTTTAATATGCTAAATAGGCTAAATAGGATGTATGTTTCAACGTATGTACTAAATAGGCTAAATAGAATGACAATGCTGTTAAATAGGCTAAATAGGCTTAATAGGACGTATACCGTTTTACTGAATAGGCTAAAAAGGCTGAAGAGGCTGGTAAATTGGCTAAAAAGGCTAAATAGGATGTATGTTTCAAGTAATGTACTCAATAGGCTAAATAGGCTGAAAATGATGTTAAATAGGCTAAATGGGCTAAATAGGATGTATGTTTCAACCTATTTAATATAGGCTAAATAGGCTTAAATAGGCTAAAAAGGCTGAAGAGGCTGTCAAATTGGCTAATAGGCAAAATAGGATGTCTGTTTCAACCTATTTACTAAATAGGCTAAATGGGTTAAAATAGGCTGAACAGGCTGAAGAGGCTGTTAAATTGGCTAAATAGGCTAAATAGGATGTTGGTTTCAACCTATGTACTAAATAGGCTAAATAGGCTAACTTCACACACGTCAAATACTCATTTATTAATGCGAATAATGATCATTTAGAAACGTTTCCTGTCAATGCATGGCATCTACTATTTAAACAGACACAATGAACCTTTTAATCTTCGATTTTATTTAATACCACGTGTGTCGTAGTATTATGAAGGCTGGAGCTATATTAATGATACAAGATCTGCGACACATGTTCCCCCGATACCGTCGGGAAAATTAAATGTGAAATATGTTGTCTACCGTGACCGACGGGACGTGGAATAAGAGAATAATACAAGAAAGGTCCGCTGCCAACGGGAGAGGACGATCCGCAAAATGGGTCGTTAAACACATTCCAGCCTTGGCAAAGCCTGATAAAGCACACCTCTTCATTATGATTTTTTGAAAATATCACCTCCACCGCTCCAAACGTAAAACACGATATTGAATCCTATACAAATAACGCAAGTTGGTCATCCGAATTACTGAGAAACATACATTGTGATGCCAAGATGTTTGTTTAATACCCACGACTTTGACGTTAAACTTTAATGTAGTGTTTGTCGACTTTTATTGAAACGTTATTCTCAACGTTTCACTTACTTTATTATTGGGTAAGTTTGAAAGAATAAGGTATTTCGCCAAATAGATTATTTCAGACAGCGCAATGCGGGATGGTATTTAGCTACTATTGATTATGTAGTAACACGTTTATTTAAAAATGGTCGAAACATATAACAGAATTTTGTATCATATTTTAAATAATTTAACAAATAATTCAGATGATTGACCACGGTTCACATGGTTAATACTTGGAAGAAAGAAACAACAACAAATACCATGGTTTGACTTCGGGCTTTGTTTCAAACGGAAGCATAATTATTGTTTATATTGTGGATGATAGCTAAAAAGTGCCGCAAATAATAAAATAACAGGTTTGAATTTAAAGAACAGTTTTAAGCTAAGTTGATTATTTATAAAAACTACATGTAGGCAGACCCGATTTAACCACTAGGCAAACTAGGCGGCCGCATGGGGCGGCAAATTTATGGGGCGGCAGTGCGGCTTTGAGCTACGTAAAGAATATTAATACTAGTATTAACAAATGTCTACATTTTAGTAATAATGGATTGACTAACTTTTAGTGGAGTGGCGCTATTTTCACACTAGTTTATAGTGTACTACATCATCGTGTATCACTCCGTAGTTACATTTAGTATAAAGTAACCAAGTGTAATAACAGCCCTTTGGAATGTTGGAAAGAATTACATAATATACCATTATACATGTAAAGATTCTATTGAATATAAATACGAATTTAAACAAATAGCAGCACAGCATTCATTTGTGAAAGTAAATATTAATTAAATAATTAGTTGCCGTGGGCGCAGGGGCCACATGCAACAGATTCGCCTAGTGTGCCAAATACTCTGGCGCCAACCCTGCATGTAGGCCTACGAACAATAATTAAACATTAGAAAGCCATGTTTTCATTAAGACGAAATCCTTATTTCTCGTGCACTCACGCCACAGTTATTAAAAAAAACTCTGTCACTAGACTTTAAAAAGTATCTCGCCAAATTATACAAGTCACATCTGTATAAGTATGCATTATTTCGTAAAAACGTCCTTACAAACCATATTTTGTAAATTGTCGATCGCGTTTGAAGCACTCATATGTTATGTTATTTGTTGTAAGTATCTGCAAACATTTGGCACACAAAGTTTGAAGTATGGCAATTAAATGTTTCAAATTCTGTTTAAGATTACACAAAATGTAAAAGAAATTCAGAAAATGCTAGTCATACAAATCTGTTGTTTTCATATTGAGCATCTTATGTCATGATGTTGAGGTAAAACATTAACTTAAATGGTTAAAACGACATAACTGGACAAAACGATGTAAATATTGCCGCCTATAAAATTCGCAACGCAATAGTTTTTGGAGACTGGTGGATAAAGCCCTTATAGGCCATTCATAGGTGCTTTGTTTTGTTGAGGACAAAATATGCATATATCATTACCTTTGAATTTTCTAACGTAATTAACAACCCTATAACGGCATACAACGCATTTAACACGAGTTTTGAAAAACCACATACTGCATTTATATAATCAACTAATAAGCTCGATTGAATTTCGCATAATCATTAGACACACACTGACAGAACGTCATTTTTCTAGTCGCCATTAATTACTTCTGACGCAGACGTTTTAATTAGTTTACAATCATTCAGGACGCTTTTTACTTGTTACTTTGACAGTCGATTTGGTTTGACAATAATTGTTTAAAATCCAAACACTAACGCTCACATTACTTGATCTAAATATGCAACATCACGATTTTAGTGAATGTGTCCCAGCACACAAATACAATGCTCATATTGAGGAGGCGTTATGTTTAACCTAGACTATAAAGGTTATTATAAGGGCCTTTTAACAGATGTTGGCATGTATTGAAGTGTGTCATTAAACGCTTTATATTGATACATTTTAACATTGGACCTAAAAATATCCAGTAAAAAAAAAGTAACCCTCAACTGGGCTCGAACCACTGACCCCTTGAGTCCTGGTTGTAAAAAATCTTCCGCTTAGACCACTCGGCCATCCGTGCTCGTGCTATGATGCCGTGTATTTTTTACTTTATATAAGCAATCCTCGTAGTTTCATAAAATATAACAACAGAACTTTCCAAATTATTCAATCGTTTCGCGTTGCAACGCTTTATACTTTTCAGTTTTTCAAATCGTCAAAAGATATATGGAATGGATATTTTAGAGCATGGAAAATGTTCAGTCTTACTGTTTCCTCATAAATATCACAACTTAAACGAAAATTTGCGAATCTGTTACAAGTTGTTTTAATTTTGTCAATTTACCAAAACGTAAAAGGCCCCTTTAAGTGTATTTATTAGTGATCAATGTCGTGCATTAGATACAAAATGTGAATCCGCCGATGGTATGTCAATTTCAACAACTGTACAATTTAGGATAAGGCATCGTATTGTAATATATTGAACATTCAAAATTAAGACAATGCGTACAGACAATACGTACAGCAACGATCAATATATTTGCCCTGTGTGGATATTTGCGTATTTTACAGGAAGTGCTGTTATAAATTGAACGGAAAATGAATGCCATGGGTGTGACTTTACTTTATTTAGCAAATAACGTTGATTTATGCAAATAACACCTAACAGCTTCAATTCATTTTGTGATAAAGACGGAGGCTGTATTGGCATGTCCATATTTTTTATGTTCATAACAATTTGTAAACGCAATAGACAATGCTGTATTGACATGAACGCGGAACGACCTCAAATGAAATACGCTTTTCTGCATTAAAATAGGAACGCTCACATTATATGATTAATAAAATATGATTTGATCCCACGGAATGTAAACAACGTTATTCAACATCGAATTCTTGCACTTCCTGTAGCTTAATGAACGTTAATTCAAATCGTTATGCTTGCGCTATATAGAGAGAAACTAAGTGGTTGCTGCCAATTTAATTACCGTAACTACATTAAGCGCCGTGCAAACACATTTACTTTCAGTGAATTTTACGCTACGCTCCGTAAAAAAAATCATGCCGTGTACAGTAAAAGTGTTATTTTCTTATTATCCCCACGCTTTTCGGAGAAAAAGTGGGGATATTGTGGTTATCTCCGTCTTCCGTCCGTCCGTCCTGGCAACTATCTCCTCCTACACTATATGCACTAAAATCTTGAAACTTACACACATGGTAGCTATGAGCATATCGTCTACTGAATGTAATAACTAGGGTAACTGACATTTTGTGAATTGTTCAGGAAAGCATATTTTCACACATTAACCAAAATACAGTAAGAGCACTTACGTTATTTTTTGCGCTCAAAATATTTCAGTGTTAAAATGATGGTAACTGCTTCTTTCTTAATTTTTTATTACTTTAAAAAAGACATCAAGTTGGAGTTTTGTTTCGTTTTTCAAGTGTTATTATAATACTAATCAGAAAATTTGAATACGGAAAAATGTTTATTATTTTAATAAAACATTTTTTTGCTTCTCCTGAAAATTTAACAAAATGTCAGTTACGGTACTTTTTACATTCAGAAAATGACATGTATTTGTTATGTCAATTTCAAAAATTTGATAAAAGCATTATTTTTACCAAAAAGGTTGACTTAATATTTTAACAGTTGATGTATGTCACCTTAATAAACACAAAAATGGAAAAAAGTACAAATGTATAAAAATGTCAGTTACATGACTTATTACATTCAGTAGGCGATATGTGCGACTTTGCACTATTTTGAATTTTGATCTGACCCGTAGGTCAAAAGTTATGGAGGTTGGGGTGGGCCGCGTCAGAGATTTTCACTCATTTTTATGCCCCCGGTATGGTGCATTGGCCATATCTTTTGCTATATTGAAGATAGCAACTTGATATTTGGCATGCACGTGTATCTAATGGAGCTGCACATTTTGAGTGGTGAAAGGTCAAGGTCATCCTTCAAGGTCAAAAGCCAACCAGTCAGTGCACATGCGCGGAAAATCCCTAATGTAAACAATAACTGGTCATCGACATTTTGGCCAGGAAGAGGCTTTAAAAAAAGTAATTCTGATGTTTTTCACATTGCCCTAAGCCGCATATAAAACTGTCTTTTATGCACTTGTTGAAATTATTCAGAACAAATATTTTTAAGTTATTTAAAAAAAGCAAAACTCACCGTGTTTACATCCATTAACATCCATTTGTGAACCCCATAGTCATGTGATCCTGCACCCTGGATACTCAACATTCAGTGCCTGTGTCGAACGCATGTAAATCAAAATTTCCAGCAAAGTTAAACACAACGGAACATAAACATTGGATTCAATCATTTCGGATGTCAGTCCTATATTAAAACTAGAAATGGCGCGGCAGAGGCCGACGCGTATCCCCACGCCGGATGTTTGACCCAGGGGCGCCCCAGGGTTGGTAATGGGGCCATGCATAGTTGAGATTGACCGTATTGTCATAAGAGAAGTTCAGTATCGATTAGAAGTATATCGGTTGGAAATGAAGAAATAATCGTAAAAGGCAATTTGGGTGGGCGTGGCCTGTGTGGGCGGGGCGCCCCAAGGTTGGTAATGAGGCCATACATAGTTGAGATTGACCGTTTTGTTATAAGAGAGGTTCAGTATCAATTTGAAGTAAATCGGTGTAGAAATGAAGAACTTATAGTAAAAGGCAATTTTGGGTGGACGTGGCCAATGTGGGCGGGGCGCCCCAGGGTTGGTAATGGGGCCATGCATAGTTGAGATTGACTGTATTGTCATTAAAGAGGTTCAGTATCAATTTAAAGTGAATCGGTGTAGAAATGAAGAAATAATAGTAAAAGGCAATTTGGGGTGGGCGTGGCCTATGTGGGCGGGGCGCCCCAGGGTTGGTAATGGGGCCATGCATAGTTGAGATTAACCCTATTGTCATAAGAGAGGTTCAGTATCAATTTGAAGTGAATTGGTGTAGAAATGAAGAAATTATAGTAAAAGGCAATTTTGGGTGGGCATGGCCTATGTGGGCGTGGCCTATGTGGGCGGGGCGCCCCAGGGATGGTAATGGGGCCATGCACAGCTGAGATTGACCGTATTGTCATAAGAGCGGTTCAGTATCAATTTGAAGTGAATCGGTGTAGAAATGAAGAAATTATAGCAAAAGGCAATTTTGGGTGGGCGTGGCCTATGTGGGCGGGGCGCCCCAGGGTTGGTAATGGGGCCATGCATAGTTGAGATCGACCGTATTGTCATAAGAGAGGTTCAGTATCAATTTGAAAACGATCGATGTAGAAATGAAAACAAGATGTGTTTGTGAAACACAATGTCCCCCTATATGATGTTTGACCTTGTAGGATGACCTTGACCTTGTGAAGGATGACCTTGACCTTTCACCACTCAAAATGTGCAGCTCCATGAGATACACATGCATGCCAAATATCAAGTTGCTATCTTCAATATTGCAAAAGTATTCATAAAATATGCGATTTGGGCCACATATATTTGACCTCTGACCTTGAAGGATGACCTTGACTTTGACCTTTCACCACTCAAAATGTGCAGCTCCATGAGATGCACATGCATGCCAAATATCAAGTTGCTATCTTCAATATTGCAAAAGAATTTATAAAATAAGCAATTTGGGCCACATATATTTGACCTCTGACCTTGAAAGATAACCTTGACCTTGACCTTTCACCACTCAAAATGTGCAGCTCCATGAGATACACATGCATGCCAAATATCAAGTTGCTATCTTCAATATTGCAAAAGTATTCATAAAATGAGCGATTTTGGCCACATATATTTGACCTCTGACCTTGAAGGATGACCTTGACCTTGACCTTTCACCACTCAAAATGTGCAGCTTCATGAGATACACATGCATGCCAAATATGAAGTTGCTATCTTCAATATAGCAAAAAATATTGCAAAATGTTAAAGTTGGCGCAAACAGACAGACAGACCAACAGACCAACGGACCAACAGACCAACAGACCAACAGACCAACAGACAGGGCAAAAACAATATGTCCCCCACTACTATAGTGGGGGACATAAAAATATAGTAAAATAACCTAAAACAAGAGGCCTATGAGGGCCTGAATCGCTTTACTGGCTGGAATAAATAGGGCTCAAGCCCTTTATAGCATGAACAATCTGAGTAAGTTTTAAATAAACAGACCCAAACTGGGAAATTTATCGCATACAGAAGAAGAAACGTAAAATTTTAACTTAAAATGGCTCCTTTTCAACAATAAGTTGGACAAATTTTCTTCACTCTGAATGGGGTTCTGGCCCTTGATGATATAAAACATCCGTTGAAGTTTCAAAAGTATAGAACTTTATATGTAAACAAACAAGAAATGTGTTTGTCGGAAACACTATGTCCCCTTCTGCGCCGCTTTGATTTTTTTTACCTTTTTACCTTGAAGGATGACCTTGACCTTTCACCACTCAAAATGTGCAGCTCCATGAGATACACATGCTTGAAAAATATGAAGTTGCTATCTTCAATATTGCAAAAGTTATGGCAAAATGTTAAAGATTTTCATTTTTTTCTCAAATTCAAGGGGAGATAATTCTGGACTTATAACTCCGATATTGCTCATTTTCAATAGGGTTTGACTCATCATTCAGATAAAGGCACTGCAAGTTGGGAAATGATTGGATGAAAACTGTGGACTTTATTGCGTTAACAAGCCTTATTTCACAATATTCTCAAATTCAAGGGGAGATAATTCTGGACTTTTTACTCTGATGTAACCCATTTTCAATAGGGTTCGAGTCCTCATTAATATAAAGACACTGAACAAGTTTGAAAAGAATCGGATGAAAACTGTGGACTTAATTGCGTAAACAAGCCTTATTTCACAATTTTCTCAAATTCAAGGGGAGATAATTCTGGACTTTTTACTTTGATGTAACCAATTTTCAATAGGGTTCGAGTCCTCATTAATATAAAGACACTGAACAAGTTTGAAAAGAATCAAATGAAAACTGTGGACTTAATCGCGTAAACAAGAAAAAGTCTAACACACGCACGAACGGACGGACGACGAAAACCTCGCCATGACATAAGCTCTTCAGGCCTTCGGTCAATAGAGCTAAAAATGAGTAAAAATCTCTGAACCGACCCCACCCCAAACCCCATGACTTTTGACCCAGGGGTCAGATCAAAATTACAAAGAGTTCAGGGTCTCACATATGCTCATAGCTACCAAGTGTGTAAGTTTCAAGGTTCTAGTGCTAGTGAGGGAGAAGATAGTGGCCAGGACGGACAGACAGACAGACAGACAGAATAGCAAACAGTTTGGATCCTGATGGGACGCCACATTCTGTGGCGTCTCATCTGGATCCAAACTGTTTGCAAAGGCCTTCAAAATTCGGTTCCAGCACTGAAAGAGTTTAACCGAGGTGCAATGTTCACGGTTCTATTAAATGGGTAATAAAAGGACACTCGAACGGGACATCTCCCGTATCTCGCACTATCCGCAGTAACGAGTCTTCTGAGGGCTAAGGCAATAAGGAATAAATACAGATGCACTCGGTCAAGATCCACTACACACTCTTACGGGGAGTTACTTTGCAATCGGTAAAGTATATATCCAGCAGCACGATTAATTGCTACTCAGAACCTATAGATATATTTAAAAACAAGAGCACCGCATAACGGGTGCCACGCTCGGCTGCGGCTGCATTTTTGAAGAAATGAAAGCTTGTAAAAAAAAAATTTATAGGTCACAGTGACCTTGACCTTTAACCTAGTGACTCAAATATGGGTGTGTGATGTAGAACTCATCAAGGTGAAGGTACATATGAAGTTTCAAAGTTGTAGGTGGAAGCACTTTGATTTTAGAGCCAATGTTTAAAACCTTGACAAAATGTTACGGTTTTAGCACGATGCGGACGGCGGACGACACGACGACGGACACGACGAGCTGGCTATGACAATACCTCGGGTTTTCTCCGAAAACAACCGAGCTAAATATCTGTGATGACTCATCGCAAAATGTAAGACTCTGATTCCTATGTTACGTTGAAAGTTGGTCCGTCTCGGAATCTAATAACCCTACCAGGGCTATGAGTAAATGTGTGTTTCATTTGAATATTAATCCGGAAAACACATAAGATAAGATAGGATAGGTTTATTTTAAGTCAGCAAGTGAATAAAACAACAAACATAAGCTGGGCAGCTTGTACAACCGACTACAAAGCATGGTGAATAAAGATAGCAAGTGTATAAAAGCTGAAAAACTGAACACAATTTGTAACAAGGGCTGTTTGTAAAACATGCATGCCCCCCTATATGGGCTATAAGTTGTAGTAGCAGCCATTGTGTGAATACGTTTTTTGTCACTGTGAACGGTGGTGGTGGTGGTGGTGGGTGGTGGTGGTGGTGGTGGGTGGTGGTGGTGGTGGTGGTGGTGGTGGTGGTGGTGGTGGTGGTGGTGGTGGTGGTGGTGGTGGTGGTGGTGGTGGTGGTGGTGGTGGTGGTGGTGGTGGTGGTGGTGGTAGTAGTAGTAGTAGTAGAAGTAGCAGAATTACAATACCAATACTTAAGAATGATCAAATGGGAAAAGGTAACCTAGCACTGGCAGTAAATATGGGGCTCATTTACAGGTCAGATTTGGAATCTCCGCTGTAAAATGAGATTTTAAATTAATTAAAGGGAGGCAAATGCTGTAATAAAAAGGACATGCGTAAACGGTAGTTGTTTCCCTTGTTTGAACCATGCTAAATCCTTAAAATGCCTATATCCAGTAACTGTGACCTTCACCTGTGACCTTGACCTTTGACCTAGTGACCTCAAAATCAATAGGGGTCATCTGCGAGTCATGATCAATGTACCTATGAAGTTTCATGATCCTAGCCCCAAACGTTCTTGAGTTATCATCCGGAAACCACCTGGTGGACGGACGGACCGACCGACCGACCGACATGAGCAAAGCAATATACCCCCTCTTCTTCGAAGGGGGGCATAAAAATGTTGCGATGGCGTGAGTGGGTGTTTCGGCTTCTCCCGACTCAAAAAGGCCCGTGTGACATAATAGACAAGCTTTTGCAGCAATATTTTCATCTGTTATAGTAGCTTAATGGATAAAATTATGCCTGCACAGAGCAGTGTTCAGAAGTGCAATATCAGTGCTAAAGTATTTCTGGGGACTCAGTATGTTCAAAGTCAGTATTCAAGTCTCAGAGACCAGGCCCTTAAATGGTTTGGAGGAAGGTTTCAGTTGAATAGAGCTGAATTTACATACAAAATGGCATTTAAAAAAAGTGAAACAAGGGACAAAATTGTCACAAAACCAGGTTTTCATTGTGAAAAAAAATCTGATAAAGGGAGACAACTCAAACTGAACTTTTGAAATGAACAAACAAAATTAACCCCCTTTGTAAGTTTGTTTTAAAATAAATCTATTTTAGTCGTGGCGACCTTGACATTGGAGATATTGACGTGATTCTTTCGTGCGACACACCGTCCCATGATGGTGAACAAATGTGCCAAATGATTTTAAAATCTCATAATGAATGACATAGTTATAGCCCAGACAAGCTCATTTATGGCTATTTTTTACCTTTGAACTCAAAGTGTGAGCTTGACCTTGGAGATATTGACGTAATTTTTTCGCGCGACATACCGTCTAATGATGGTTAACAAATGTGCCAAATGATTTTAAAATCTCACAATGAACGACAAAGTTATGGCCCGGACAAGCTTGTTCCGCCCGCCCGCCAGCCCGCCCGCCAGCCCGCCAGCCAGCCCGCCAGCCCGCCCGCATTCGCCAATCTAATAACCAGTTTTTTCCTTCGGAAAACCTGGTTAAAAATCTCAGGAATCAATTGCACACAAATATAGACAAGAACTTAAATTCTATATTCTGAATATATTCTTCAATTCAGACAACAATGCAACAATGCAACCATTATCACAAATGAATGAACAATTTCATTTCTTCTATTTTCGTTTAATCACATTCCACACTCCATTTTCTGTAAAGAACTCAATTGTCTGACAATTACAATTTAGAATTTCAGACATATATCAAGGAAATAAAACTTGATATCCACATCTGTCCCAGCCAACACCCTTTGTTAGAGGGAAAGATAAGCACAGCCTAATGGAAGGACAAACTTGGCATCATTATACTTGAAAATTGCTCCATAAAGATATTGCTTTGTTTAAACAAAGGCCATATAACACTAGTCAAATTTCATTTACACCACGTTAATAACTGTCGAAAAAAAACAACAACACACCAGAAAAAAATGAAATTTTAGTACGGTTTGCAAAAATAACAACAGTCATGCAGATTATGTAAGGGAATGAATCAACAAATAAGCAAAATTCAATTAAGTTAAGCATGTTATATTGTTAAATAAATTATGCAGCTCTTGTAAACATCACTACCTTAATAAAGCATTTAAACCATATCTTTTTCTGTTCCTACAGCCAGGCAGAATTTGAGATGGCTACATTTCACATAGAAAAACAGAGCAAACGGGAACAGAAATGTTATATATAGCACAGAGATTCCAAATGGTATAAATCTTGCCCCTCCAACAACTGGTTTATTTCAATTAAAACCTTTATATCAGCAGATGTTTTTCAAGACTGTATCTGTTCAGAAAAAAACAGAGAAAGAAAAATGCTGCCATAACTAAAACAATGATTACTTTATATTTAAACAAGGCAGGCATCTTTAAAGGAAAATTTCACTCACTTCAGACAATGTTTTAAATTGTTCATTTATGTTTTTGAGGCATTTGACATGTGATAAGGTTCTTATTTTCTTGATGACTTTAGCTCAATAATTCTTAAGCGATTTTGATGTTTACCATATGGTCATTGACAGAACATTTTATTCTATTATAATAAAGAATTTATGTTGGGAGAAGTCAAACTATTGACCAGCTTAAAAGTGCAGTTTTGAAAACTTTTACAGGAAAGAATAGAGTAATTTCGGGTATTATCGACTCTTTAGTGATAAATAACCTTATTTTCTTTTCATATCTACTTTCACTTCAGAGAATACATGTCACTAAGAAATACCAAGTTTGATTAGATAATTTAAGCCAATGAAATTGACATGACGCCTTATCAGTGATCGCTCCGCCCACTTAATCACATGGCTCAGCGGGAAGAAAACCTAGACAAGCTAACACCAAAATGGCTTCTTTGCCTATAGACTGCATATAGATTTACGCGATATTCCGGATGATTTTATGGACTTGTTTAACACCATAGTACACGATTAAAGAGAACATCAGCTATTTATAACGGGTAAATCGGTACATTAAACCCGCTCTCAAACGCTTGCGCGCTTACCAAAATCGAACCCGTTATTACGTGTAATGGTGGCATTTGCAATAAATAAACACTTCACCGGTATTTACCCGTGTTATTAACAAAATTATTACCGAAACATTTCCCCCTACCCGTGTATTTGACACGAAATAGCACTTTATAACTGGGAATTCGGTGAAGTTTTACGCGCTTTCTGACGCCGGGTGGGTACCTCAATCCCACATGTTATTGCGTATAAAAGTGATATTAATCATATTAAACATTGCTTATGGGACATTTATCAATCACTATAATTTAAAGCGCAAAAACAACACAGTAAGTTTGGACATAGTCTGATATAAAATTAGCGTTGTACGAAATGGAATACGGTTAGGCTATTATAAATTAATAAGGCTACCAATATCAGACGCTCGCGCAGGTACCGACTTCCCCCGAAGTTACCGCATTTATTGGTTAACTAATATCAGTAATAATAACTCTTTTACAATAGCATTTATCGATACGTCTTTATCAAAATAATAACAAAATGGTTTTCACTTGTTTCTGACACATACAGAAACGCGATTTTTAACGGGGATTTCGTAAAGTTACACGAATTGGGTACCAAAATTCTCAATTATTTTACATGCGCACGTGACATAATACATACTAAAAATGCTTAGTCATTGCTTATATGACATTTCAAGTTTGTGAAATAAATTAATGTTCTATAAAGGGGATCTCGGTAATTCTTGAAGCTTCCACTCGCTCTTGTCAAGACCGCATTGCCGCGTTGGAAATGGTATAAATTTAATTCATCTAACTTATCTTTCAATGTCACCAACTAATCTGTCAGGATATCGATTGTCCGAGATACATTATCCCCATTGACACCGTTTAACCATTTTTTTATCGTTTTTTTTAAGAGGAAAACAAAAGAAACTCGTTGGAATAAAAGTGAACCTAAACATGCAGCTTGTCTAGAAAATGGCGGACAGGTCGTTGCTAACGAGTGCGCCCGATTAATCGATCGCTGATTGGTGGATCAATTCAAGTGGGCGGGGCGATCATAGATAAGGCGTCATGTCAATTACTTGTACATCAAACTAAAGTGTATGGTTGCAACGGTTTAAAGTAAAAACGGCCTCTGCTAATTTCGACCCCTTGCGGCAATTATCGACCCCCTTAAGGTTTAGTTTTTTTTAATTCAGATGTATGCATAAATCCATTTTTTAATTAACATAAGAAATCTGAGAAACACATATGATATTAACACAGTAAATATAAATCTAAGTAAGTTTTATTATTAAATGTTATATTTAATAAAGTAAATATCTACTACTTAGATATGACGTAATTAGAGTTTTATTTAATCGTGATGTGTACTCCAAATACATACTTTGATTAACTTTTAGCGGAAAACCTATGCTTTCACAATATGCATGTTGGTTAAATGCATAACCAGAGATCGGGATACTTTTCCCATTAAAACGGAAAAGCGCATCATTTCCGTAATGAAAACTTGTTGATATCAACGCAAAACGTCCTATTTGAACTGACGCGATTTAATTTAATCATATTTTTCAACTTCGCTTTTGCTTTAGTTTGTTAATTTAATCTAAAGTTAAATGTTAGCAAGTGTTGTTTTTTTTTTACTGGAATTGTAAACATAAAGTCTTCGGAAAATTTGCACTCTGTGTGAATTGACAGTTTGACGTCATCAAATGAAAGCCGCTTCCTGTCTGAAGTAATAAAGCGACAAATTTCTCGCCGACAAAATTGGCTTCCTTTGTCTACAACATGCCGAACCCATCGTGTGTTTGTTCCTCAATGGCAATCGTCAAATTAAATGATAGCAGGTGCATAGCTCCGCCTTCGAATCTTTTGCAGAGAACGGATGTGGAGTTAACAGTTAATTGAGCAATTGTTTGCGAGGTGTGTCGATATTACCCGACACAGTTATTTTTGTGTACGGTAATATCGACCCCCCTTAAAATATTTGTTACAATGTAAACGATTAATTATGTTATAAAAACAACATCCGCGGGGCTTATTTTATCCAGATATACATATGATTGATCATATAAGTATCAAATCGAAAATTCAATGCAAACATACAGCACTACGTACTGTTAACGATGCGTTTAATTTTAACCGGTAAAAACTCGAAAGTTCACTCTTCCTATGTCACATCAAACATGACGCGCGATGATGTCAAACATGACGGAGGCCGATCAACTTTATATTTTTCTGAAAAAAACATAACAAGAACAATAATAACATGAATTTTATTACTAGGGGTCGATAATACACGCGGGTCGGATTTACCCAAAATTACTCTATTTAAATTTAGCAGTATGTTTTGAGAAACACTCAAGGGACCAGATAACAAACCATAAGCTGGCATTGAGAATCCCACTATTAAAACAATTATTCTGAATGAACAGTAAGCATGAACAGATTATCATACCTAATGGCAAACAGATTTACAACTGGCAGCAGAGGCTGAGTATTTTTCCCCATATCCAACAGTAAGTTCATTTACATCAAGGACGTCTGTTATCAAATAAAAGGACTCCTGCCTCACAGTTTAAATCCTTAAAGCAAGGAATATCTTTGGTTTTTACACCCCTAATATCAACCACACAAAAATACTTTAAAAATATTTTCCAATTATAAAATGATATACATGTGTAAGTTAAGCAATATTTCTTTAAGTAAATGGATAAACACTACCGGTAAACAGTATGAATACAAATTGCATAACTTGAAAGTAAAGTTTCGTACACTTAAGCCAATTAATAAGGAGTCAAAAGTGAAAGGGGATATTGTGAAGAACCATGGGATGACATCTAGAAAAAAATATGTAAAATCGAAAGCCAGACAACTTTCAAATGTCAAAAACAGTTGGTGACGGGCTAAATTTGATACATGGAAAAAAGGGAAAAAAACATTTGTGCAGAGTCAGCTTGGTTTTAACGGAATTAGAACTGTGGAAATTGTCGTTGATTATGCAAATTCATTTATGCCCAAAAAGATCTATATTTGCTAAATAATTCAGATGTCAAATAATGCAAAACGTGATAAGTGATGTAAGTCAATGCAGACAAAAAAGTTGCTATTGTTATACATTTGTCAATGTACAATATCTACTGTGGAATATTGATTTGCATGAATACAGGATGATATTACTATAATGGGTTTATCAAATTTGCAACCAGACATATGCATTATTCAAGAAAGTATTTACCATTATATAATAATACTCTTTTATTATTAGAATTAGAAGAAAACTACAAAATATTGCTTCGGGACCGTTTGACAGAATATTTATCCAATTGTAGGACTAAAAACATACAAGGGCTGTTTGTAAAACATGCATGCCCCCCATATGGGCTCTCCGTTGTAGTGAGAGCCATTGTGTGAATATGTTTTTTGTCACTGTGATCTTGACCTTTGACCTAGTGACCAGAAAATCAATAGGGGTCATCTGCCAGTCATGATCAATGTACCTATGAAGTTTCATGATCCTAGCCATAAGCATTCTTGAGTTATCATCAAGACACCATTTTACTATTTTGGGTCACCGTGACCTTGACCTTTGACCTAGTGACCTGAAAATCAATAGGGGTCATCTGCGAGTCATGATCATTCTACCTATCAAGTTTCATGATTCTAGGAATAAGCGTTCTTCAGTTATCATCCGGAAACCATTTTACTATTTCGGGTCATTGTGACCTTGACCTTTGACCTTGTGACCTGAAAATCAATAGGGGTCATCTGCGAGTCATGATCAATCTACCTATCAAGTTTCATGATCCTAGGCCTAAGCGTTCTTGAGTTATCATCCGGAAACCATTTTACTATTTCGGGTCACTGTGACCTTGACCTTTGACCTAGTGACCTCAAAATCAATAGGGGTCATCTGCGAGTCCTGATCAATCTACTTATCAAGTTTCATGATCCTAGGCCTAAGCGTTCTTGAGTTATCATCCGGAAACCATTTTACTATTTCGGGTCACTGTGACCTTGACCTTTGACCTTGTGACCTGAAAATCAATAGGGGTCATCTGCGAGTCATGATCAATCTACCTATCAAGTTTCATGATCCTAGGCCTAAGCGTTCTTGAGTAATCGTCCGGAAACCATTTTACTATTTCAGGTCACTGTGACCTTGACCGTTGACCTAGTGACCTCAAAATCAATAAGGGGTCATCTGTGAGTCATGATCAATGTACCTATGAAGTTTCATGATCCTAGGCCAAAGCGTTCTTGAGTTATCGTCTGACAACCACCTGACGGACGGACCGACCGACCGACAGACCGACATGAGCAAAGCAATATACCCCCTCTTCTTCGAAGGGGGGCATAAAATAGTAGTAGTAGTAGTAGAAGTGGTAGTAGTAGTAGTAGTAGTAGTAGTAGTAGCAGTAGTAGTAGTAGTAGTAGTAGTAGTAGTAGTAGTAGTAGTAGTAGTAGTAGTAGTAGTAGTAGAGTAGTAGTAGAAGTAGTAGTAGTAGTAGTAGTAGTAGTAGTAGTAGTAGTAGTAGTAGTAGCAATAGTAGTAGTAGTAGCAGTAGTGGTAGTAGTAGTAGTAGTAGTAGAAGTAGTAGTAGTAGTAGCAGCAGCAGCAGCAGCAGCAGCAGCAGTAGTAGTAGCAGTAGTAGTAGTAGTAGTAGTAGTAGTAGAAGTAGTAGTAGTAGTAGTATGCATTACAAAAATGCTGTTAGCCTTACATTTGGTAAAATTTAATTATATTACAAGGGAGGCAAATCTGTAACAATAAATTTAAACTTATTGCATTTGTTTCCCTGTAGTGTATTACCTCCCCTGTCCTGCTTATATTTATATTAATCAACAAAATTAAACATTTACACAATATTTAATATACAAAATATACAAAAAATCTCATATTCTGATAATATTTTTACTGATCCACTGTATTTTACTAAAAGGATGATGTTTCATTGGACTGATAATTATAGATTTAGGATTACAGACCAGTTGCTTCAGTAATATTGTTCAGAGTGTGCCCTGTTGGCCGCGTATGCATTCTTGAATTATCATTCAAAAACCATTTTACTATTTCGAGTCACCGTGACCTTGACCTTTGACCTAGTGACCTCAAAATCAATAGGGGTCATCTGCGAGTCATGCTCAATGTACCTATGAAGGTTCATGATCCTAGGCCCAAGCGTTCTTGAGTTATCATCCGGAAACCACCTGGTGGACGGACGTACCGACACCTGGTGGACGTACCGACCGACCTACCGACATGAGCAAAGCAATATACCCCCTCTTCTTCGAAGGGGGGCATAATAATACATACACTAATCACAAATTTACTCATCGCACCATCGCGGTGGTCGGCGATTCAGCCGCAGTGTGTCTTTATAAGATTGTATCTGCCAACGATGATTTCTGACTGATTTGATTTTCGTTTTTTATGTGTTTTTCGTGGTTGATCGCGTTTTGCAACTGAGTTCTGCTTTTGACATGGTCATCTTTTTCCTGTGATCTGTTCCTGTGATTTCATTTTTAAGTTTCCTTACAACATGCATTCTGCTGGGGAGCGGCCTGTACTGAAATGTCGTGTACTGCCGTAATTCGGAACAGAATCCATCTTTTAAATTTCAAAGACGACTTTTTATGTTTGCACTAAGTTTTCGTAATTTAAATATAGGATATCGTCGTTATTACCGGCTGGTTACCGCGATTTTAAACAATTCATAACCAACTCATGTTTTATTGTTCTGGCGCACGTCATGGAACGTTACTGTTGTGAATAAATACTTACTTTCTACAAGGATAGTATATTCTCTTTTTTTGACAATTGGTAGGCTCTGTCCAAATGCAAATGCCTGTGTTGTTGAAGTTTTCTAGTTTTGTTATAGGGTTCATGGCTTGTACAATTCGAGCGCTGATGACGTTAAGCGAACTTCTGGTGTCAACAAGGAACGTTGCTTTCGTTCCTTTTACTTTAAGGATGTTCGATCGTTTCCACTTTATGGTAATTGATTCACTATATTGTGAAAATTAAAAACCTTTATATATTTTCACGGTTTCAGAAGATTAGGTTGAAATAAACGAGTGAAAATTCTAGTTTGACTGTTTTGATTATTCGCTTATAAATTTTCGGCATTTACATATTTTCGAGATTTACTGCAATGAAACCAAGCGTTCGATTGCTTGACGTCACTTCGTGATCGACATCGATGAAACGCTTGCTTACGCTGTAGATGTTATTTTCTGTACAAAAACAAGCGTCTATTAATAACGAAACGATAATTTGTCAACAATGATAATCAGATACTTGGCTTAATAATTTTCATTTAAAATGTCTTACTTGGATATAATTCGGAATACAAAACGAAACTTGAAAGGTAATGTAAAAAAAAACTTCCCAAAGAACCATGTGGCTTTCAATAGAAATACTAATTCCACCGACAATCAGGATTTCCGGTATGACCACTGTTATTTTGACGACTTTTCTGGATGCCACCTACTGACCTAGTCCAAATAATTAGACGTAATATACCGATGTAAATCGACCTCATATTTATAGGAGTAGATGTCACCCTTTATGTATCAGTTCCCTTATGTACCACCCCTTTATGTACCACTATCTGACCCTTTATGTACCATACATATAATATATAGAGATTAACAATATATGGTTTAATAATAATATGAAGATGTGTTAATAATGAAATGTATTTTGTGACATATTTATGAATTTAGACTAATATATTGCCATAGATTATATTTTATGCCAGCTTGTGTGTCAGTGACTGTCGTAGTATAATTTATTAGACACAGTAGTAATAAATAATTCATATTCTTACCTGAAATTAAAGTATATTATAAAAATCCATGTGTCACTATCTTATCCTGACTAAGTCTAACCACGGAGTGTATATTGATAGGAGATGAATCGAGTATTTGACCCTTACTGTAGTAAATTCAATCTTATGCAAAAACTATTCATCCGATTTAATTGGTTTATACGTTATCTTGTTGCTTATGAATTCCTCTTTCAAAAAAATATAACTTGGAGTATATTCCCATTGTTATTAATGGATTTATAGCGAGTTAAACACAAGAAATACACATTTTATGTTTTACCACCGCGCGTTTTAACGTGTTGTGGCTATCGATCTTTTACAATTAGCGTACAGCGAGGCGCTGAGGTTATACATTTTGATGTACCCACTCACATCTTTTGTTAAATTATAGTTTCATTTCTAGGCCGATTTTGACAAATTATCTATCATTAGAAAGCTTACGTTACGTAGTAAACAGATATATAAATATATATTAAGTTTTTCTTCTGATTTCGACAGCCCGGCGAGTTATATCTTTAACTTTTGCAAATATCATACCGTTTTGGAGTTTTAGAATTATCTAGATTTACGGTTGACATGTTCGTACTTAATACCAATTTGTAGCGTTTATATTTGGAGTTCAGTTTTAAAAATTACATCTTGCTTAGGAGAATAGAATTCTGTATACGATAGAAAAAAAATGTTTAAAAACGAAAGTAATTAAGGAATGAAGGCGGAAAAAAGTAGCGCGCGTTCCTAACGCACTGAACTGATGCTACGGTCTTGGCGATTATGCTTTTGTTTAGAAACCGGCCATTGAATTTTGATGGTGTACATCCACAGTCTAGCTTAGCTACTAAATGGTACACATACATGTGTGAATCAGTTGTAAGAGACTTGAATCCTGCTTACGAGTCAGATATCTCTGAAGAGCATGATACTTGGGGTTTTAAGCGCTTGAAATTACAATAAGAACATTAAGAAGTAGAATGAAAGAAGATTAGAAAATATTTGTTGACATAGAAAGATTATCAATTTTACTTCACAAGTGATCATAGAAATTAATATTTTAACCAGTGGAGCAGCCACAAGAGACTAAATTTATTTTCTATATTTATTAATTTGTAAAAATGGATAATCAACTATTTGTAACTAGCGCATGCTTAAAATGTGTTAGCTCCGCAAATAATTATGGCAGAATAATCTATGGTTCATTTACTTTTTTTATTAATATTTGAATGGGAAATGTTTTAATTTCAAACAAGCTATTGCCAAGCAATGATGTCCCCATACATGTATGTGTACCATTAAGTAGCTTTTTTTAAAATATATTTTTTGCCATAGCAACCAGAATTTTTGACGTAGGAACAAAATGAAATGACGTGCATAATCTCCATATTGTCATCTGTCCATGTTTTAAGTTTCATGAAAAAAATATAAAGAACTTTCAAAGTTATCGCAGGATCCAGAAAAGTGTGACAGACGGACGGACTGACGGACAGAGCGCAAACCATAAGTCCCCGCCGGTGAAACCGGTAGGGTAAAATAAAAAACAAATAAGCATTAAATACAAAACTTTGTGTTCCAATAATAACAATTAAACCAGTCTGTTTTATTGACAGTATTTTTTTCTCATTCTTAAAAGGACCTTACTTTGTTAATGCTTAACTAAAGACATTTAATCTAATTTTTATTAGCATGATTATTTTTTGCCTTATTATGTCTAGAAATGAATATATAACATGCAGTTTGCAACTACTTCACTTGATCAGTAATTGTCTTTTCTTTCAATTTATATCCCAGATCATGATATCTATAATAATTGGATTGATCTACATTTTTTGGCTTAAAAATGCATTTCGTTTATTACACATAAACAACATTTACTTACCCAAATGATATGCAGTAAAACGATGCACGTTTGACATAACCTAAATCCCGTTCTTTTTCTGGATCATACAATACCCTTGTTAATATCACAAACAGTATAAACTTACATACTTTTTTATTTTAGCCCCCTAGCCCCCCACCTAAATACGCCTCTGCTATTTGGAATTTTGATCTGACCCCTGGGTAAAAAATTATGGGGGTTGGGGTGGTCAGAGATCTTCACTCATTTTTTAAGGTTATTTTACATTAACTTCTTTTTGTACACCCATTTACTTCAAATTGATACTGAAGATCTCTTAGAACAGCACGGTCAATCTCAACTATGCATGGCCCCATTACCAACCCTGGGGCGCCCCTGGGTCAAACATGCGGCGTGGGGATACGCGTTGGCCTCTGCCGCGCCATTTCTAGTTTATTTATGATTCGATGGACTGTACAAAATTTGATAAGGCCTATAAGTTAACATAGTTTTGTATTTAAAATTACATCATCATTAAAAATTAAACGTATAGGTAAAAATTAATTTCAATTATCTATATATTTATATGAGCCGTTCTCTGTGAAAAGAGAGCTTAATGCATGTGCGTTAAGTGTCGTTCAAGATTAGCCTGTGCAGTTAGCCTGTGCAGTTAGCCTGTGCAGTCAGCACAAGCTAATCACGGACGACACGTTCCATCTACACTGGATTTTCGTTTATAAGAGACTTCCATTAAATGAAATATTCCATATAGCGGAAATAGTCGTCCCTGATTTGAAAACACTTAACGCGCAGCCATAAATCCGGTTCATAGTATTAAAGGGGCCTTTTCACGTTTTGGCGAATTGACAAAATTTAAAAAAGTTGTTTCAGTTTCGCAAATTTTCGATTTAGTTATGATATTTGTGAGGAAACAGTAATATAGAAGATTTCCCAGGCTCTAATATAGCCATTATATGCTTCCTTTGACGATTTAAAAACCTGAAAATTATAAAGCGTTGTAACGCGAAACGATTGAAAAATTTGGAGAGTTCTGTTGTTGTCGTTACTGACAAACTGTTCTTGTGTTGCGACATGGGCCATGCATAGTAGAGCCAAGACTCCAGACCTAATGAACAGCGGTACCATGTCTGTAACTAGTGTGCAGATAACACAGAGATTTAGTCTATTAAAAATGATTTGAATGTCTACTATTGCGATTGCGTTCGCCCATTGACAGAGGCGTAGCCCATTAGGGTGCAAGTCATCGTGCATGCTTTCGAGATATACATATGCAGTAGAAACCACTGAAACCGTATATGCGTGACTAAGACTATTAAATTGCACTTTAAGTAAATATAATGTTTTAATCAATAAAAAATATCTAATTTAAACTCGGGATCTTTGACTAATATCTTTCAAAATGTATTCTAACACATGACAATAGATAAACTCGAATCAGCTGCATTATGTTGATTCCCCCATTCGTGCTTTAGTTTTTGTGTAAGCGTCGATTGCCATAAAAATACTGCTTAGTTGGCAGTAAGTCAAATCGAAGAGTGTACGGATGACTTTTTGTATTATGTAGATGATTATTAAATCAAGTTGTAAACAACTTTCTTTTTAATTTTCTATAACATAAAGTCCGTCCCTGCAACATTTGCGTCCAGGATTTACTCCAAAGCAGTATTTACATTGGCATTAAAAGCCAATACTTTAGAGATGTCCATATAAAAATACACACGCATCCGGTATTCCACATAAAACGCACGTTAATGAAAAGTGACATATCGATGATTCTAAAAATGTTTCATTTTCAATGACTGCTTTCTATGACAAATAAAAGAAATGCCATTACGATTTGTTTGCATTTGGTAAACATCAATTAAAAGCCAATACTTTAGAGATGTCCATATAAAAATACACACGCATCCGGTATTCCACATAAAACGCACGTTAATGAAAAGTGACATATCGATGATTCTAAAAAAGTTTCATTTTCAATGACTGCTTTCTATGACAAATAAAAGAAATGCCATTACGATTTGTTTGCATTTGGTAAACATCATTTCCAGAGACATTTAAATCTATTTCAATTCCGCATGACAAACAAAGAATGTGTTTATTCGTTTTCCGTGTTTTAAATGCACATTACCGGTATTGTCAGATTACAGTTTTAAGGTTCTATCTATTAAAATTTAGCAACGTAAGCAACCGTTGATATGAATATGTTCTATTGATGCTATTTGTCATGCCGTTTGAATTGCCTTTTCCCAACTGATGACAACAACCTTATAACCCGGGAATTTTAACGCTAAATCGGTCGCTGTCGACTATATTTTTAAAATTAATTATGTTCATATGTATGTCAATTTTCTGTTAAATTGCCTCTTTATTATCGAGACTCTTACTCAAAAATATGTTTATGCAGATATTTTTTAATTGAAATTTGATTCGTAATTACGGTAATCGATAGCGCGTTTTACCACATCGGATTTTGGGCGGGAATAAAACTTGGGTACAGTGTAATATCGACCGGGTACGTTTTAGTATATTTACTTTACCCGGGGTACATGTATGTATACTTACATGTACCCGGGGTCCATGTAAGTAGTACCCGTGCCGACAATGACCAATCGAGCCTCAATTACAGATACTTTTGAATACATTCAGATAGTTATCTCAAAGTACATGTAATTCCTGTGTAGTCTACATGCATACATTTTTTATATTGTACTTGCTATATTTTTCCTTCATATTTTGTCTGATTAATCATTTACTGCCATTAAACACAATTACAGTAAAATGTGAATGGTTCATTGGTTGTCCTTAGTTGAACATGTATATTTTAAAGTGACAAGTTTTTTTTCTTCCTGGAGCCCTATTTATTAATACCAGTAATAAAAATGAAATTTTGCAAGTTTACAAAACATAAATATTCTCAATTTATCAAATACGTATTGGTTTTGAAAATAAAGGGCTTCAATTAATAATTATTTGAGTGTATGTAGATCTCTAGGTCTTATAAAATTATGTAACTTTTGTAAATTATTGACATTATTTCATATTGTTTTATTCCGCATAAGCATATTCTAGCATTGTGGGTTGTAAACTGTTCTGTCATTTACTGCAATCTATTTCAGGTAAATCATAAACTGGGTGTTTCACCTGGGACTTTCACATCGAAACTGGCCCTTCCCCGTGATCTCAGCACAAAAAAAGAAAGGCTATAGCTGTTGCTCGTGCAGCAAAACAGCGACGCATAAGACTCAAAACTTAAACGGTATTTTTAATTAAGGGCATTTTATTTTTAAAACACAGTATTCTTCATGTGTATGCCCCAAATTGGCGACTTAGTTTTCGGTCGGTCAGTCCGTCATACTTTTTGTGCCTGCTCTCTAATTCAAGTAGTTTTCATCCGATCTTCACCACACTTTGTCAGAAGGTGTGTCTAGATCAAGTTCGAACATGGCCATGTGGGATCCTGGGTTTCTTACAATTGTATGGATTTTTTTTTATATTGTTACAAAGTTGGAGTTTGGGGCATCCGTGTCGTGTGGACACATTTCTTGTTTGAGATTGTTTCAATAGATCCATCAATTATATATGCAAAGTAGTAGGAACATTTAAAAGCATATGCTAATGTTTGTAAATTGATTATTGTATAAGCATAAATGTGCTGTGTAATCATTTCTTTAAATAAAAATCGGAGATAACCCATGAAAGTGCAAGCACATTTTCCAATTTGAAATTCTGTTTTCCTGTTCAGGCATTCAAAGGACAGTGCAAGAAGTATGAGCGGGACAAACATACAGTTCAAACATACAAGACCAAGATGTTGAAGTTACAACTTTACCCCCACCTGTACCCAAGCCTGGTCCAGCAGGGCTAGACACTACTGGGAAGGAATTTGTTTTCTTTGATTTGGAAACAAGAGGGTTAGGTGAAGTTTATATTTAACATATTCCTTATTCACAGTGTTGCACATACAGAAGTTTATCTTGGTTCAATTCAGGTATTTAGGTACTCTAAATCTCCAAAATTCAACTTCTATTAAAAATATACATATTTACTTACATGTGTAACATACATGTAATTCAACCTGCTACTGCTGAGTAACTCAATGTGAGATATCGTGTGAATTGTTGGTCAACCTAGCATATGATTGAATTGCAACAAGAGTTATGTTCAGACTAATTTCTCATTTTGCTTTCATATAATAAATCATTCTTAATCTTTATTGATAAAATGATAGAAAATACCACTTAGATGATGCAATGTTACATTACCCACAACTGGCTATAGTATAGGGAGGCGGAAAACTACAATGGGCGAGGCATGGTATGGTATTGCGCAAGGGGGGGGGTTAGAGGGTTAGGGTTAGGGTTTGGGTTAGTGTAAGGGGTCGGGTTAGGGTTTGGGTTAGCCTAAACCCAACCCTAACCGTAACCCGACCCCTAATCCTAACCCTTACCCTAACCCTTTTTTGGGGTTATCACCCCTGACTATGCCTCGTTTTCCGCCTCCCTATAGTATATTATTGTGCATCATTTAAGAATTTAAACACTCTTCTCTTCGCTTCTTCAGATTTATGAATAAATAAGATGCAAAAAACTTACTTTGATATATCCATGAATCGAAGAAAAGGGCGTTTCAATTTTCATAATAACAGTTATTATGCCCCCCTCTGAAGAGAGAGTTAATATTATTTTGCTGGATAATGGTCTGTCGGTAGATCATTTAGTTTCCGATCAATAATTTGTCAACTTTCTCACGGATTGGCTTTTTACTTTCCATGTGCATAGGGATTGGACAGTATATACCACCTATTTAAATTATGGTCACTTGGTCACAGGTCAAGGTCACAATAAGTGTGAACATTGTTTCAGATCAATAACCCTTCAACTGAAAAACTCTCTTAAACCACAATGCATAGAGAATGGATGTGAAGGAACCTCTTCTACAATTGATCAAATTAAGCTTCAAAATAAGTCCTTCTTGGGGAGGGGGGGGGGCAATGTTTTTCCCTTTTATGTTTATTGTAAACACTGCAAAAGTATTTTAAGAAGTTTACATTGTACTTGGGCGAGCGACCCAAGGCTCTCTGATTAATGGAGCTAAAATGGATTTTGTGCAATTTCTATGTAAAATTTTTGTTTTGTTTTTTCAGAGCGTACTTCTGACATAATTCAGATAGCTGCAGTGCATTCAACTGGTCAGTGTTCAACATATGTGATGCCTGAGAAGATGTCCTTGAAAGCGTCAGAAATAACTGGAGTGACAGTTGTTGGCGACTCTATGCTTGTCAAGGAAAAAACAGTAACAGCTGTCCCCATCAAATTTGCATTGACAAGTTTTATAACATTCTTACAGAAATTTTCACCAGTTATTTTAGTTGGGCATAATATAGAGTGTATTTAATTGTAAAGTGTTGCTCCATGCTGTCCATACTTGTGGAAAAATGTTTGAGTTTCAGCAAAATATTTGTGGTTTTTTAGATACTTAAAAATGTTAAAGGAAATATTACCAAATATGAAATCATGTAAGTGGGAACATTTAGTTAAAGACGTTATTGGTGAATTGCATGGCACATGGCGCTCTACAGGATGTTTTAGCTTTACAAAAGTTAGTGAACTCTGTACCTCTTGACCAAAATACTGTAAACAAATATTCATTCAGCTATGACCGAGCAGTATTAGCCTACAATGTGTAACTAAATGTTGCTTCCAACATCAAATCTTTGCAAACCATGATTGATACAAAAGTTATAAGTCAAGGTGTTACAAGGAAAGTTGCAGGAAGTGGATTGCAACTTAAACATTTGAGTATTGAATCAGAAAGAAACGGACTGAGTGGTTTGAGGAGCCCCCTGTCAGAGGTTACAAACGGACAAATCAGAGTAACAAAATCAGAGAAAGTAATATGTGCAATAGCGAGTTATTTGTTGCCTGACATCTAACCAATTGTAATTTGCATCTTGTATATAGATTAGCTATGAAATCTAAAAGCTGTTACATAATTGTTTTTCCTTCTCGATGACAGACATAGTTGTGATTCTTATGTCAGTTGTATTTCTCATGTTTCACCTAAGTTGTAAGATATTTTTGGCAGTGCATTAAACCACAGATGGTGTGTGAAACATAATTTCCCCGTAATTGTATTCTATGTTGTTTTTAGCTCCACTGGCCAAAGGCCAGCAGGGCTAATGTCATGATCCTGTGTCCGTCATGCGTGCGTGCGTTAACTTTTCCTTTAAACATCTTCTTCTCCTAAACTACTGGTCCAATTCTGATGAAATTTCTTCAGGAATGTTTCTTGGGTGAACCTCTTTCAATTTTGTTCAAATAATGCCCCTGGGGTCAAATTTGACCCTCCCCCGGGGGTCACAAAATTGAACATATGCTTATATAGGGTCTATTTTGTGAAAACTTTACAAATATTCTCGTCCATAACCAGTGGGCATAGGGCTACCAAATTTGGTATGTAGTGGCATCTTATACTCCTCTACCAAGTTTGTTCAAATTATGCCCCTGGGGGTCAAGATTGATCCTGCCCCGAGGGTCACAAAATTGAACATATGCTTATATAAGGCCTTTTTGTGAAAACTTTAAAAATCTTCTTGTTCATAACAGTATGGCATAGGGCTACCAAATTTGGTATGTAGTGACATGTAATAGTTCTCTACTGAGTTTGTTCAAATTATGCCTCTTGAGTCAAATTTGAAACTGCCCCGGGGGTCACAAAACTGAACATATGCTTATAAAGTGCTTATTTTGTGAAAACTTTAAAATACTATTGTCCATATCCATTGGGCCTAGGGCTACCAAATTTGGTATGTAGTGACATCTAATAAACCTCTACCAAATTTGTTCAAATAATGCCTCTGGGGTCAACTTTGACCCTGCCGCGGGGGGTCACAAAATTTAAAAACGCTTATAAAGCGCCTATTTTGTAAAATCTTAAAAAAAATCTTGTCGAAAACCATTCTGAATACGGCTACCAAATTTGGTATGCAAGAACATCTTATAGTCTTCCACTAAGTTTGTTCAAATTATGCCCTTTGGGTCAAATTTGATCCTGACCCGCGTGTCACAAAATTGAACATTATATACGCTTATATCTTGCTTATTTTTCTGAAAACTTTAAAATACTCTTGTCCTTAACTCTAGGACTTAGGGCTACCACATTTTGTATTTAGTGAGATATAGTAGTCCTTTACAAAGTCTGCTCAAATTATGTCCCTAGGGTTAAATTTGACCCAGCCCAGGTGGTCACAAAAGTGTACATGTGCTTAAATAGGGCCTATATTTAAGTATTTGCACATGGGTAGAATATTTGTTTCAGCCTTTTTATCAGCAGTGGAGCGATACAGGGCCATCATGGCCCTCTTGTCTTTAGATACACATCTCACAGTTCTAAAATAATGATTTTAAAATAAAACATATGTTCAATTTACAACCCACAACATGGAACAGGTGGGTGGGGTAATTTAAGATGTTTTTTGAATATCACCATTGTTTTTTTTCATTTGTTACATCTGAAATATTTTCATAACAATGTACATTATAAATATTTCTACGTGTATCACATTTCAGTTGATAATTTGATTGTTATGGAGCAGTTATTATATAGATATGTTTTAATTACTATTACAATATTAGTCTTTTTTTTTTTAAATTAAGTCCATATTAAAATGTCTGTAGCAAAAAAAATCCACGGTGACCTATCAATTTCTTTACTTCATTTTAATGCTAAGCTAGTTTCCTTTAATTATTGAGAACCTGAAATGAATATGAATATTACATCAACAGAAATATGTATCTGTATTGCATGTTATCTATTTTAAACTGTGCAATAAAAAATTCAAAACAAACAAAAAACTACTTATTTCTCATTATTTTTTACGATTTCCAATATTTTTGGTTTTTAAAGTGTTCAGTATGATAATACAAATGTTACAGTTGCTAATCTAATACAATCTCAATATTACTATGCCATTTTAAATGTATTACACACAAACATTTTAACGTACCTCCAATTTTATGCCCCGCAAAAATGACCTTTTTTCAAACGCACATGGCATTTAAAAATCTTCGTTATCTCAAAATTATTCACGGTGACCTCCCTTTTTTATTTTATATTTATTTCAGATACAGATCCATTAATCGCCATACAAAAAATTATAGCATTCCGGATATTTTGAAAATTTTCACAAAACGATCGAACATCCTTAAGTGTCACCTTCGGTACTTTAGAACTAGAGATTGTATTCACTCTTTTGAATCCAAATGATACTTCGTGACCTGCTTTCGATCTCGCTTTCATGAATTTCGTGTTTCCCGCACACAGCTTTGAAATTGTTTAATTTATGGCAATGTTTACATTCGTTATTTTTAGCAGTACACTGCGATTCGTGAGGATTGTGACCTCCGCGGTTTCTGCTAACAGTGATGGACTTGTGCTGACATTCCTGGCGTCCTGCTTTTGGCTTTGCTCTGGGCGAATGCCTGCTGTGTACTACGATTCCGCGGCGTATATCATATGTTTTTCAAGATTAGACGAGTCATGGTGTTCCATTGCTCTTGATTGTCTCCGTGATTTCCATGGTTCTAGCCTTTGAAAGTACATAACACAACGGTTTATCACAGATGTACTCTTCAAAACGACGAACACTCGGAAATAATAAATGTCAGAACAATGATATACATTTACATATATATATATGAATAAAATGTATTTGTAACTAAACTAATTTAACATAACGTTAATTATTTTGAGTAATATCTGTTGCTACATGGGTCAAAGGGAAAAGGGAAATTCAAATTCATATATTATATATATATTTATATATATATATATATATATATATATATATATATATATATATATATATATATATATATATATATATATATATATATATATATATATATATATATATATATATATATATATATTATAAATTTATTTATAAATACACACATTACCCTCGGAACATATAGACTTCCTTTGCTAAAATGATGCTCATGCTACACCTCTGTGTCATTTAAAGGCCTTTTTGATATATTAACAACTAAAAAACAACAACATCGAAAGTTGACAATATCAAAATCAAAATCATCTCGTTTTTCATAAAAACTACCTTTTAATAATAATAATAAGTTGTAGAACCTTTTTCTATAACATTGTCATTAATGGATGATTAAAATAAACTCCATCGGATAAATGCTGATGTTTACAACACTGTTAAAAATACACCTTACACGTGCACAATACTGGCGTTATCTTGTATGGAACGGTATTTAGGTAAAAAAAAAAAATACATCTTTCTTTATGGCTGTGTCATGAATGATTCTTGATGGTACTTTCAATTTGTATGTAGACACCTGTTCATGCTTGATGACACTTACTTCTTGCACGATGACCAATGTCTATTTACATTCTGCTTATTGGTATCATTCATGTGTACAGATGCAACATTCTTGTTCGTAAATTGTATGCTGGATATGTGTATGTTGGTTTGTGCAGAGATACTTGTACAATAGGCGCAGTGAATAATGGAATCAAACATCGAAGCGTTGAATAAATTAACGTAATGGCAAGATGTGAGTTTCACCCAAGCACAAAGCAACATACAATCATGCATGATACAGTTATGTCAATTGACAGTCGTTGCGAAATGCTACGGACAACGTCGGAAATTTACGGCGTATAACGGAAATTTCATGCAATGGTAGAAGTTGCGCCCCCTTTAGACATAATAAGTTGGTTTTTATTTTGAAAGGTAAAGAAGATTAGCTACTGACGGTGTGGTGTAGCCCACTGTCCGATGCGTTCAGATTGACTTCGGGGGTTTACGATCTCGAGTTGGTCGCTCATTTATATGCTTGGGCGGCTCGTTATTTTTACGAAGGGCCGGGATAATATATTTTGGTGATTTTTCCTGTGATTTGTTTTTGTATGGTAAGGGAAGTAATAGATTGCGGTGCAGGATTCTTGTTTTCCTAGCGTGGGGGCGATCGCCGATATGGCGGAATTGTCCGAGGTGTCCCGATTGCCCCGAAGTGGCAGCTCTCTGGAGAATACATGTTGTAAATAGTATTGTACAATATGCGATAAACATAAAATTGCATTCAAACACAAAATCGATATTTGCAAACGCATATAAAGATGTATTCGTTTTGTAACCTATACTTGTTTAACACTGAGAGTATGTGCATTGTGTATATAGGTACACAAATATTACCCATTTTATTAATCTTGCTTATGCGTGAGACTAATATGAAATGTTTTTTTAAAGATATTTAAATTGTAAACATCATTTTATGTATGCACGATGTTTTCAAATGGAGTTTATTTCCATATGAATCTGCGAGAAAGTGATACAGCGAGTAATTTTGCTGTGGGACGTCGACTGTCAAAACGTATGTTTAAGTGACTAGAATTTATGTAATTCAGTAGTTATGAATTTTTCAGTAATAAAATGTATTATTACTAGAATAGATAGATTCTAAGTAGTTGCGTTAAATTAGTAACGATTATTTATGCATATTGTCAATTTTGTGTGTGTTATGTGATGTTGTTGTTGTTGTTGTTGTGTTCTGTATCTTTGTTGCTCTTCGTATATCTCTTCGTATTTCGAATCGCGGCAACAAAAATATCGCAATGCATTAAATACTCATCAGCGGGAGTATGTCGTATGTCCTATAAATGTCTTTTAAATGTATTGTTATTTCAAAATAAATGTCGGGGACGACATTTGAGAAACAGCGGGAGTATGTCGTAGGGTACAAGTTATTCACATAACATGCATACTATTTAGTTATTTCAATCTTAGGTTTTTAATATTAATTTGAATTTATTTCTCTGGTCAAGGGGAAGCAACCTAACCGTTTAACCTTGTGCATGATTCACTAACATTAGCGTTATCTAACCCTTGCTCGTGATGCACGTGCACATAACTTTCAATTGTCATAGATGGTCGTATTTCTATTTGTTGGAGGAAAATTATAGATTTTCTCAGGTATACATATCCATTTTCTTTAGTAACTATTAAATAACATATTATTATAATATGTATGTATTATTTGGTATTGTTCGCAGTCCTTATAAATAATGCGTTTATTCTATTTTGACTCGCCGTACCTACTCTTTGTGTATGTGTATTGTTCTATCGTTGTGTTAAAATATGCATTCTTGTTCATTTGTTTATCTTATTTAATATTTGTTTCAGAACAATCCTATACGTTAACATCGATTAATACGGTAAACTGTAATAAAATCATTAACATTGCTTCTGTGTTGGTCGAAATAAAACCTCGCAGAGAACGAACTCCGAAATAAAGTTTTGAATGTATATGCTGAAACGTAATGTTATAACCCACAAACGTTTTACTGTAACAGACAGTTTTTTAAGATAAGTGGTACAGAAAATACACGTCGAATACCTTTTTAAAGATATTTCTTGTTATATTTGATCGAGAATGTAACCCGCCTCCCAGTTTCGCTGAAAGGATCAAGTTCCCCACGGGTACTACTTCCCCGTACCCCCAATTTATTTTTCGTACCCAATTTTTTTCGTGCCCAATTTTTTTGGTACCCAAATTTTTGCTCGTAACCAAATTTTTTTTCGCACCCAATTTTTTTTCTACCCAAATTTTTTTCGTAACCAAATCTTTTTATGTACTTAATTTTTTTTTTGGCATAATTTTTGTACCCAAAATTTTCGTACCCATTTTTTTCCTACCCAAAATTTTCGTACCCACATACACAATTGTGGTGATATAGATATTTTTAAATAGATGCTTTTATATCAATCCTTTTCAAAAGCATCGTCACACCAGTACTTTCAGTACTTTGATTATCTACCTAACCATATTCGCCATAATATCGCTTTATGTATTATTCCGCGGAACTATTTGTGATGAGAATTCCATACGGATTAATGTGGAAAGGAAATTAAATGTACTGGAATCATCGACAAGTTCACGTAGATCCACCGATTTGGAATTTAGCGAAACAGGTTGAATCCTTTCGTGAACTGAGTTGTTGAAAACGACAGATTTGTCATCTAAAGCGAAGAAATGCTCGTTTTTCAGTTGGAATAATTTTTGTGAATGATTATTTTTAGCAAATTAATCACACTTTTTCGGTATTTTTATGTGCATTTGTTTGCCTTTTTTCACGAAAATGAAGGTTTGTCCCTTTTATTTCGTGAAAATGAGTCGTGAAGTCAGTATTTTAATGCTTAATACTCTTCTTTCATTTAAGAATGTTCGTACAAAAAGATATGCTTTAATATTAAATGTTAGCATTATGTGAGCCTTTAGGATAAGTTTTGCTAAAAAACAACATATGTTTAAGTTATTTCGAAATTAAGTGTTCATATATTTGTATCGACCATTTAAAGCATATGACTGAGGTAAAATGGCTATAGTCTATCCCATAAATGCACTAGTATCGCATTGTTTGTAAGTTTGCACCCATTTTAAGCATACTGCACATAACAAGCGGTTGATAGATTCGTTATTCTACCTCTCAATCGATTCCTTTATAGGAAATTTATCGTTCACAAATGTCTACAGAAGTATGGTCGTTAAAAAAAGAGTAAAATACTTAAAATAGCAAGTCTATTGTTAAATCGTTTTATACATCTCATTTGTTTTTTAATGTACCATGTACACAGACCAACTAACTTTTCGTCCATTTATTTTCGTGACTTTAAAGACGGTTTCTCCTTAAAGCAGCGAGCATCAAACCTTACTATTTTTCGTATAAACTAAACACCACACAACACCATGTAATACCATTAACTACTATATAAAAGCGATCAATGTTGTTTAATGTCTGGTTCCCTGTCAGATGTAGGAGGATGCCCACGATGACTACGCCCGGTACCAGCAGGAGCCGGGTAAGCGCCCGAAAGACGTCGGCGGCCGCTACGAGCTCACGCGCCCCTCTTTGCGCAGCCTCCAGACGGTGATCAAAGCGAAGTTTCTCACAGTCTACACAAACGGGGAGAAGTACATATTCGATAAGCCAGTCCAGATCTCTTTTAAAATCAAGACGTTTCCTAAGCTCGAGAGCCTTCTAGATGAGATAGCGCGAAGCAAGGAGCGGATCAACAAGACGCTGGTCCGTTACCTGTTTAAGTGGCCTTCCGGTCAGCTGGTAAATGAAGTCACGGATATTCATGAGGACGACGAGACGACCATGTACGTCTGTTCCGACAACATGAAGCTGTACAGAAGGGGGCGCTACGGAGAGATTGATTTCGCTGGTCCGGGCGGCGGTGGTTCTGACGGAAGTGGGCGAAACAGCTTTGAGAGCCGCGGAAACGCGAGATCCAACAAGATATGTTGATTTTGTTAAATTTTGTCACAGCGCATAGACCGCTTATATAAAGCATAAAAATAAACAAGCCTGATGGGCGGATGGTTATGAAGCTCGTAATTTAATCTAAAGGCCACTGGTTCGAGCCCAGGTGTGGCTATCTGTTTAAGCCCCCACTTTATTCGGGGGAGGGCATTTTGATTCGCCCTAGTCTGTGCGTCCTTCCATCCGTCCCACTTTTTCCGCCCGTCACACTTTTTTTGTATCGCGCGTAGTTCAATTGTATTGTTGCTAGAGAAATGAAACTTTGCAAAAATATCAACCAGCACTTGAACTTGCGCATCTGTATATATTGTTTCGGATATTTTTTACATAATCGGAATTATGGCTTTTTTTTTTAACAAAAAACACTCGTTTAACTTGTGTCATGCGTACGTCAAAAGCTCTTGCTGCTAAAGGGCTTTAACTGTTCAAACATATTTAAACATCATATGAACTTGCGCATCTACATGTATATGTTGGGTTCGCAGCTTTTCGACACATCTGGAGTTATAGTCCCGTGTATAGAAAAAAACTTTTTCCAAGAGTGTCGCGGGTTACTGAAAATGTATTGATGCTAGATAGATTAAACTTTAACAAAAACAAATCAATCAGCATTTCAACTTGGGCGCCTCTATATTGTGATTCGCAGGTATTCGACACAACTGAAGTTATGACCCCTTTTTTATGCAAAATTTGCATTTTGCACTTGTGTCTCGCGTAACTCAAAAAGTATTGCCTGTTAGAGGGCATGTACCGTCAATGCCCGAGTTGTGGTCCCTTTTATACACAAACCTATATTGTTTGAACCTGTGTCGCCCGTAACTCAAATGGTATTGCTGCTACAGAGCAAATTTTCAGTGATATGAGTGCGTTTATAGTCTTACCCGATTCCCCAGGTGTCTCTGGTGCGTCGATCCCGGGGAACCACGAACGGCGGCAAAGGCCACCACATCCAGATCATCTCCAACACGAACCGGAACAGCCGCCAGGCGCTCTTCCTTGACCCCAAGAGTAACCACCCTTTCGAGGAGATCTTGCGCAATGTGACCGAGATGTTGGACATGGAGAATCCGCCCTGCCGCGCCCTCTATAGCCTCAACCCGCCGTATAAGAAGGTATATAACGTGTTATATGACGTTGGTATGTCACACGCCGAGTTATAACGTTAGTGTATTTAATGTCGTGTAATGACGTTAGTATGTCTTATGTCGTGTAATGACGTAAGTATAGCACCTGCCATGTAATGACGTTAGTATATATGTGTTTTCGTGTAAGAAAGTTAGTATGGCACTTTTGTTCTCATGACGTTAGGGTGTTAGTATGACCTGTCGTGTAATGACGTGAGTATGTGACTCACCTCTTAATGACGTAAGAATATCACCGATGTGTTGTTTTATGCCTATAATTTCCGTGTAAAAACATGAGGATGTCACCTTTCATGTAATGACGTTAGAATGCCATTCAGCTTGTTATGAAGTTGTTATATAACCCGACGTTACTGTTCGGTCACTGTGAAATAACGTTGGTATGACGCTGGCCGGGTTAGTACTTTAGTAAGTTGTCTGCGGTGAAATGACGTAAGACTGCCAATCGCCGTGTAATGATGTTAGATTGTCACTCGCCGTATCATGATGTTAGAATGTTAATCGCCGTGTTACTATGTTAGAATGTCACTTGCCGTGTCATGACGTTAGAATGTCAATCGCCGTGTAGTGACGTTAGAATGTCAATCGCCGTGAAATGACGTTAGAATGTCACTCGCCGTATATTGACGTTAGAATGTCAATCGCCGTGTACTGAAGTTAGAATGTAAATCGCCGTGTAATGACGTTTGTATGTCAACCGTCGTGTATTGACGTTAGTATGTCACGTCCAGTGTAATTACGTTGGCATGTCGTCTAACGTGCAATAACGTTAGTACGTCACTCGCCTTGTAATGACGGAAGTACGTCACTCGCTGTGTAATGACGTTAACATGTCTCCCGTCGTAAAATGACGTTAGTTTTTTACTCGCCGTAAGAGTAGGCATTGTAACATGTTAAATTGTGTAAGCGCGTCAACGGTGATTGTACGCGTGTATAAGAATAATAATCAATTAATGTACCTTAGGCCTAGAAAACGTATACGATAAAGATAAGCTGAACATATACTTATTTTTCTAATTGCAATGTTACTATAGTAACCATTTGCATTGTTACTACGGTTTTGATTAAATAGACTTTTCAGACCTCATACTATTAACAGAACTTCTGATATGACTGCTATCAATTCAGCTGAAAATCGTTTGAAAATATAGTGTATTTGTATTTATAATTCTGGTACTTTTATAGTTGTTGTCGAAACCATGAAAACCAGTGTTATCCGATAATTTATCTCCACAAAACCGACAAATCCGCATGGATACCTGAATAAAGCAAATGCATTTATCGTTTTTTGCGTGGACTTGCGAGAACTTGACATTTGCGAACATCATTCAATTACTGAATGTATTGATTTCAAGGTATCGTAGATTCAATTAGTGTAAATACAGATAGCCGACGTGATTTTACGTTTACAATTAAAACAATGCCTACTTAGTAGGAGGTCCAATAAAAAGCTACGCATGACAACTTCATCTTCAGTTCACTAAGCTTTGTTCCGCTCTACTATAAATTACACGGACGTTCAATGGTATTGATTATAAAATGATCGTGTTGTTGTTTTTTTCCCCGAACAAAAATGATATTTACCTTTCAAATAAAAAATATACCGCAATTTTACATTACACAGGAATTTGAAACATATTAAAGTGAGTTATTTCATTTGAGTCATTCATGCAATTGCCTTGAAGAAGGACTTCCAAGACTCGTTATTGCACAAAAGCTGTTGTGACAGATCTACCGTACAAGGCCGAACGTCTTGTATAATTTAAGCGTCACATGTCCTGCGAATGTGATATCGGTCTATAATTCGGATTCACTCAAAGGTCTGAATGTAATCTAACAAAACTTGGTATTTCCTTTTAAAAATAAATGCTGTTGTTGTGTATAATTTGATACATCGACGACAAGGTTCATCTAATTAGTGACCATTATCTATGTTTGAGATTCGTCATGAGCAAATTGGTCTTATGCCATATGTGACCATCGTAGCTCAAAAATAGCATGGCTAATGACACAGTCTGGACAGGATCAACGCTGTCCGCTATTAAGTCACGCAATGTTTCGTGGTCTCATCAGAAAAGCAGGGCAATCATTGAATGGTTTATTACTTACTTCCATGTTGACAGCATCAGTAGCCTTAATCGCATCATTCCCATGTACGGCGACACTTTAATAGCCTGTGGGAAGAAGGAACCAATCCTGCCGGCGCGCTACGTATCCCCGGCTCGCAACGGTGGCAAAACACAACGGGCTCGGAACGGTGAGCCAAGACAGAACGGCCACAAAGATGAACGCATTGACCGACACGGCTAAGAACGGAAGTCAGAGGTTTTTGAGGACGCAAAAGGAAGAGAATTTCAGCGTTACCAGGAGGAGAAAGATCAAGAAGAGGAGGCAGAAGACGGCGAGGAAGAGACGGCTCAAACAAATGGCGACTCACCAAGACAGAAGAACGCATCGCCACCAAGAGAATCTCCATCGGCAAAGAAGGACAAGGGCCGTCAGCCTCCTCCAAACAAGAAACGGGAAGACGAACCACCGCAGCGTCCCGCGGGCAAAGGAGCGCAGGACAAGAAGGCAACCAACGGTAACCAGAAGGCGCAGTTAACGCAACGGGCGTCGCGAGATATGGAACCGGAAGTCAATGAGCAGAAGAGAAACGGCGTTGGCGACGGCGCGGACAGTGACTGGGGCTCCGCGGAAGCTCCCCTTCGGAGGAAAAGATGGAGAAGCGCATAGAAGACATGGGGGAAGTGAAGAATGATTTGGATGAAGATATTGAATATTAAATTATGGACATATCTTGTTTTGTTATTTATTGTACCTGTGTTATTTTTATACCGAACATATCACCTGTTTCTTGAAGTTGTTAACTTTATTCAGATGAAACTTTTTTACACAACTTTAATACTTTCATGAATTGCAACTCAGGTACTTGCCAGAAATATTTATTGAAAACGTTTTGGCATTTATTTTATTTCTAGTAAAAGTTTCGATAACGTTTTCACGTGCTATATTATATTAATTTCAACAGTTATTACTTTTGATAGTTTCTCATTTAAGCACTAACTGCATAAAATACAAATCCAATGAATTATAAACATAATCTCTTAACGTTGTCCAACTGGTTAAAATTTGTTAAAATATGGCTTATTAAGTATAAATCATGTTGCTATTCGTACAGGTTGTCTTATCGTGTATTTGATCTTTCTTACTGATATTGTATATATCACATTGTTTCACGTGTAAATATAGTCAGTGATCGCAATATTATTCCTTGTCTTAATCTATGGTCGAGAAATCCATGTGAGTGTTAGTATATGCAAATAAAACGGACTTATATTTTCTATTTAATATTTTTGCTCACTTTAGAAAATCTAGTATTGCTACATGTGCCGTTTGAAAGTAACAACTGGGAACTTGGTCAACTGCTGAGTACTTAAAGCACGCTCATGAGGCAGTTATAATTAACGCATGTTTACGTTTATGACATTGCACAAAAAAGAAAACAATTTAAACCTATTAAAACTTTAACTTGAATTAAAAATATTGTTTATACCCAGTATTGATAGAAACCGGACATGTTTTATTCTACTTTGTAATTATCCTTTGTAAAATATAATGAACTTTATAGTTTTGTTTTAAACTGTTTTGTCATTTCTTGCCAATATAAAGAAATCGCGATGTGTCTCATTACGCTGCAAGTTGTTCCCTGGTTGTTGAAATGAACGTTGACTAGTTGGGACCGATAACACATAACTTTATAATTGTTATCCGATATACTATAGGTTTTTTTTATGTGATTGTTGTAAATAACGTTGGAAAACTTTAGTATCATAAGCATGTGCCAAAAAGCAACAAAGAAAAATTTAATATTTTTCATGTAAGACAGTTAAGTATACCTTTTATGTGTTTAAATATGAATATATATATATATTAATTAGTTGTCATGTTTGTCGATATCAAAGCTATAGGATTGATGAAGAGGCTCTAAATCTATTGAACAATTTATTTGTTATTATATCTTTTACTTTGAGAAATATTGAAGCTATGCTTTTCGATGGAAACACAGTATTGGATCAGTTTTTTTCATGTAGCATTTGATCGTAGTGACAGTGTAAACAATCGTATGCCTTATAATTATTTTGAGGTTACGGCTTCAATGCAGCGAATATAAGTTAAATTACACGTATTATTTGACACATGTACAATGTGTCGAACATTCGCCGATTGTCGAGTGTGAACATGTCCACTTGTTGTCAAATAATGCCGCAACGTCTAAACCTACCGTTGATTATATTTTTAATTGTGTAAAAAGTGCCTTTATTAAAAGTTAAATATTCAATACTGTATATTGCAAATAAAATGCTTGCCCAGACGAACCCATGACTCGCTTTATAAGCACAACGCTCCAAGGACCTGTCTTATCAAAGGAAAACATTAATTACGACTGAATGTTTAACTCACAACAAATGGACATTTATTTTTGATGTGCTCCTAAAATAAAATGCGCGCGAGATGTTAAAAGGAACTGAATAGAATAACTGAAGTGTATTGTTAATCAAAGTTGGTTATACGCGATTATGCCTTTTTAAGAATAACATCGTAACGTAAAATTGTCTTACGAAGTTAAATAAGAAGGGCTTCAGATTGTCCTAGTTGAGTTAGACGACCAGTTGTCATTTGCAAATCTACTGTCTTGAATACGTATGACTTTTGATCATTGTAATTTATGACGATATGATAACTTTCTTACGAGTTTTTCACAATTATCGATGCAAACATCTTAAAAGTATGGGCGAGAAGCTTGGTTCTCTTGGATGTTCATACGGCGATCGTCGTACATTTTGTTCACATATAATATAACATAGATACAATCTTACGATTTAGGTAAATAATCATTTTCGCATTTGAACGACATTATCGATTGATGAAATTAAAAGCAAAGGCCATAAACTTGTTTGAATTGTATTTGGCCAGTGTGTGGGTCAAACCCACGACGTTCGCATTATGAGCATGAAGTTATCTCATATTATTACGGTGATGATAGATACAGCGGCATGGGCAGGTAGCGTGGGCGAGCGGTCTAGGGCTCTGGTTTAAGGCACCAGTCTCTTTGGAGTTGTGATTTTTAAATCCCACCGCTGCCAGTCTGTTTTGGCAATTTACTTAAATTATGATGTAACGCCAATGAAGTGAAATAAACTGATTTTTTAACATTTACGTGTATACTTTTATTCGTAACCTAAAGCCGGATTTTTAACATTCCTATATGCATCTATCGAAGTAGAAACGGAGATTTAAAAAAAAAACGAGACACCGCACAATCTATCATGCATCAATAATAAAAATTAACGTTATTAAAAAAAGTCCTGATATTCTGCTGCTTTTTAAATGCTTTGTGTACCTTTTTTGATCCATTTTCATTGTGTTCTTTTCGTATCTGGTAAAAGCTATGGCAGCGGTGGGATTTGAACCCACGCCTCCGAAGAGACTGGTGCCTAAAACCAGCGCCTTAGACCGCTCGGCCACACTACCTTATTGTAAAGCGAATATGTATTTCTCATTAACTCCGATACCATTGTCACATAGCTAAGTATTTTTAATCAAGCGAAATCGCATCATACATGTATAAGTATTTATTTATATTTAATGATGTCACATGATAGAAACGGGTAGATTAGCTCAGTTGGTTAGAGCGTTGTGCTAATAACGCGAGTGTTGTGGGTTGGATCCCCATATTGGCCAATAATATTAGTTTAGATAACTACATGTATACACGTTTTTTTTTCTCATATTGATAGGCTTAAAACGTGTGTTTCACTAACATTGATAGACTGAACCATCATTAAAATGAAATGAAGATTTACATGGATCCGAAGTATCTTGGCTTGAGCAGCATGCCGATTATAAGTGATTTTAGCTTCTCCCCTGGAAAGAGACATTGGCATTTCTTATTGTATAAGGTTTTCCATAGAATGTTTCTTAAATGGTTATATGTTTTGTTGTATATAAAACAAATACAGTCTTATAGAGATGTGGATTAAGTTCAATAATCCTTCAGCAATTAAACTACATCGTCGATTACTGAAATTAATAGCAAATGCTGAATACATGGTTGAATTGTATTTTGCCAATGTGGGGATCGAAACCATGACGTTCGCATTATTAGAATAACGCTGTTATTAATTAATCCAACCGGTCCGTTGATGTATAACGGCTATTGGTATAAATATATGTACTGATGGCAGCTGCGGGTCGAGAAGTGACTCATGAAGTTATCTCATAGTATTAAGGTGATGATAGATACAGCGACATGGGTAGGTAGCGTGGCCGAGCGGTCTAAGGCTCTGGTTTAAGGCACCAGTCTCTTTGGAGTTGTGAGTTCAAATTCCACCGCTGCCATTATGTTTTGGCAATTTGCTTTAATTATGCTGTTACGCCAATGAAGTGAAATAAACTGATTTTTTTTTTACATTTACGTGTATTATTTTATTTGAAACCTAAAGCCGGATTTCTTAACATTCCTTTATGCATCCATTGAAGTAGAAACGGAGATTTAAAAAAAAACGAGACACCGCACAATCTATCATGCATCTATAATAAAAAATAACGTTATTAAAAAGTCCTGATTTTCTGCTGCTTTTTAAATGCTTTGTGTCCTGTTTTTGATCCAATTCCATTGTATGTTTTTCGTATCTGGTAAAAGCTATGGCAGCGGTGGGATTTGAACCCACGCCTCCGAAGAGACTGGTGCCTAAAACCAGCGCCTTAGACTGCTCGGCCACACTACCTTATTGGAAAGAGAATATGTATTTCTCATTAACTCCGATACCATTTTCACATAGCAAAGTATGCTTAATCAAGTGAAATCGCCTAATACACGTATATAAAGTATTTTATTTTTTATTTTATGATGTCACATGATAAAAACGCGTAGGTTAGCTCTGTTGGTTAGAGCGTCGTGTTAATTACGCGAATGTTGTGGGTTGGATCCCCATATTAGCCAATAATATTAGTTTAGATAACTACATGTATACACGTTTTCTTCTCAGATCGATGGGCTTAAAACATGTGTTCCATTTTGATTGATAGACTCAATCATCATAAAAATAAAATGAAGATTTACATGGATCCGAAGTATCTTTTCGGAGGCGTGGGTTCAAATCCCACCGCTGCCATTATGTTTTGGCAATTTACTTTAATTATTTTGTTACGCCAATGAAGTGAAATAAACTGATTTTTTTACGTTAACGTGTATACTTTTATTCGAAACCTTAAGCCGGATTTCTAAACATTCCTATATGCATCTATTGAAGTAGAAACGGCGATTAAAAATAAACGCGACACCGAGTCGCAAGTATCATGCATCTATATTAAAAAATAACGTTACTGAAAAAAGTCCTGATATTCTGCTGCTTTTTAATGCTTTGTGTCCCGTTTTTGATCTATTTACATTGTGGGGTTTTTCGTATCTGGTAAAAGCTATGGCAGCGGAGGGATTTGAACACACGCCTCCGAAACTCTGGTGCCTTAAACCAGAGCCTTAGACCGCTCGGCCAAACTCGATTTTTGTAAAGCGAATATGTATTTCTCATTAACCCCGATACCATTTTCACATAGCAAAGTATTTTAAATCAAGTGAAATCGCCTCATACATGTAAATAAAGTATGGTTGTAGAATATAAAGTGCTACATGCGTCTTATGTTTTAACACAAGATTATATTTTTAGTATATTGTTTTGAAATTTTTGACTTAGTAATTGTTTAGAAACGATTTAAATGTACTGAATATGTTTATAGGGATAATACAAGTGCGAGTTGGTACAAACATCATTTCATGGAATTTACAGATTCTCTTAGTCTGTTGTATTATCCTAAACCTATGTTACAGTAACAATGCATTTAGTCATGGAGGCAATACTAAATGCAACTCTACTTTGCGGAACGATAATCGTTAAAGTCTTCGCTGCATTCTGCATCGTATGTTCTATTGCAATGCACTTTCGGGGTATTGCTGAATTTCAACCCAATAACTAAGGACACGTGTTTACATCTAATTGGAGGAGATAATCTGCCCAATTCACCTAAGACAGCGGCGTTAAAAGTACGTGAGCGTACACATAGCATAGTTAAACAAAGAAGAAGTTGATCTAATTTTTAAATGTGGTAAATTCCCCATATTTCAGATTCATAAACATAATTTGAACAACTAGGGATTCAAAAAGAGATATTTTGTTTGAGCACTTAGTTGCATTTCATCTTATATTAGTTGCGTTAAAAATTATTTTTATCCCCAATAACACGAGTATTGATAGATAAAATGTAATTGAAGACTTTCTGAATATGTAGTTAATATTGCAATATCGTCAGCAAATTAATCATACATATGAGTATAAATGTATATCTTTTTTGGTTAAATAAACACTATTAAAGGGACCTTTTCGCAGATTTTGGCATGTGTTAATATATTGACCGATTATTTTAAAGGTCAACTTTAAAGAAAATCCAAAGTCAATATATTAAACGCTATTTACATTAAAATATGATTAAATTATCGGGAAAATAACGTTTGCGTGTTGTGTTTACCTGAAAAAGATGATTTTGTTGACTTTTATGATCGTATCTCGCAAAGCGTTGATTCGCTTATCTCCCCTGTTTTCCCCTGTTGTGTGACGTCAGAGCTGAACAAGCATTTTCGCGTCCGCTTAGAAGATAAGCGATAGATCAGAATTCGGGTTTTGTTTTTTCTGTTTGTATTGATATTTTCGTGAAATTGTGTTCACAGTAATAGGGAAAATGGTGCGGCCTTTCGCTGTAAATCACGTTCTGGAAAAGATAATGTGATTCTTTTCCAGTTTCCGAAACACAAAAATCTTAAAAAGATTTGGTGCACCAAAATCGTGCTAGCCATGTTTCTAAACACAAACTGTTTTCTCAAAATAAAAACAGTCGCGTCTGTTTCTGCCTCGGCATCGATCCACAGAATCACGCCGCGTCTTTACACGCGGCGATTACCCGAGTAAAAATATTTACAAATATTTATTGTATACTATAGCAAATGTTAAATAATTTTAAAATTAACGAAAATTAGAAACAGATACAGATAATACGCTGATATATTTACTTCTGCGCGATTGTGTTAACATTTCGTCAGCTTCTCTTCATACTTCATACTATAACCATCGGATGTCAACTGTCAAAACAATGATAATTCCGTATATGGCCGATTTCCGTTTTTCACATTAAATTCTGGTAAAAATTGAAGAAACAGTGCTCAAATTCCTAAACACAAACTTTCTCTATTTTTTCCAAAGTATGAAACGAATTTCGGCATATCTTTCTTTTTAAAGATTTGATTAAATTTCGATAAAAAGTTTCGTAGTGAATATCAACTAAAGTACCGGAGTATCTCGCGAATTATTTGCCATTGACAATTCCTTTGAACAAAATAAAAATCAAACACGCTGTATCGTTTTCGTTACACTCTTTTAGTTCGTTCATTATTGAAAAATTACATTCAATTGCATACATTTGTATTGTACTGTATACTGATCGCACAAAAAATCATCGTATACAATTAAATGTTTGTATTCAAATTGTCAACATTATTTATACTTTGTTTGGTCTGTGTATGATGTATGTTGGATGGTTCTCATTTTTTGAAATTATTTTGACAATAAATATCGTTATTTCAAACGTTTTAAGCAAGTCTCGTTTCCGAGATCATATACGGGAATTCACTGTGTGAGTTACTTCGATATTTTTACTGATCTATAAAAATCATTGTTTTGACAGACGGCACGTGCTTATCTAAAGTTTGTGTGTCGTAATACACAGGATATTGGATGTTCAGGGCATGATTGGGCAATAAAACAAAAACGCGGTCTGCGGTTTTCGGTAGAACGTTTATACTGACCAACATAATATTTGATATTGCACGTGCTTATCTTACATTTAAGGATCAAAAACACTGGTCGAAGCCATTGTGTGCTTCTTTGTGCCATAAAACACAATCCCGCTGGCTATTTTCAGGAGCACGCGTGGTCAGAAACTAACAAGTTAGAGTAATAAATCACAGAGATTATGATCTGAGAACTGCATGGAGTCTGAAATGAAACAGAATGCCGACAAATCAAAATGGTCGCAGCCTAATTTTTTAATATAAAATTCGACATGTAGACATATATGGTGAAATTATTAAAAATCAATTATGGGTTCGTCGTGGATACAAACCACGGACTCTAGATGAGAACAGACACGTGTACAAACTGCAAAAAGCATAAACAACACGAAATTATCACTAATCCAGGTGCGGGAGCCTACAGCTAGGTGCGAGCACGGTTTCCTTTAAGCATCGGCGACTAAAAGGCTAAAAGGCTAACAACATTGAAATTTGGAAAATAAGACATATTCTGTTTATATCTGCAAACAATCCCGAATGTTTATTTGATGCTTGAATTTTTAAACGGCGCGCTAAGAGAAGACAATCAGAAGTGTGTTTCGGATTATAAATGTGTATTCTTATTGGGGAATTCAACAAAACATTTATATTTGTAATATATTTGTAATGAATTAAATATAAATTTGTTAAAAAGCTTTCCGTGTCGAAAAACTATGTTGATAATATAATGCGTGAAAAGCACGATTTCCAGGATTACACCCGGTTGCTATCATCAGTAGATCTAACTGACTACGATTTTATCGTGGAGGAGTACACATAAGGATTTTCGCAAAAGATAGGATATTATGTTTTTCATTTTCGTCCATTAATAAGACGCTTCGGAAAAAAGTCGCGTCTTTACCCCCGAAAAATGCGGTAGTGTGTTTTCTGTCCTCTGAAATTTTATTGAACTTTACATTTGCACTATGCATTTCAGTGGAAAAGATTACGAACTAGACAAAACATGCGCGATGAACAGTTAGAGCATGGATGTAATTACATCGATGGGTGCAAATGATTAGAATTATTGTTATAAGTTAAATTATGTGTTACAATAATACGATTTCGTTCACTTGCATTTATTTACAAAAAAATACAATAATTTAGATATATGATGAGCAATCTAATAACGAACATTTTAGGGCTTTTTCCAGCCATTTTGGGAAAAGGAGTCTTTTCTAATTGAGATTTTTTAAATCGATGAAATGGCGTGTACTGTACATATACGGTCTAATTTCATGCAGTTCATCTTCATAATGATCCTATTCGTCAGAAAAGTCCATAATTTAACATAAAAGTATTGATGTAATAGCAATGCAGTTGATCGTCTCGGCATAAATAACGCTGTTAAAAATAGCGGATGTACAGCTCTGACGTCACAGCAAGGGAGGTAAGTGAGTCCAACTTTTAGAAAACGGCGCGCTATTGCAAGATTTACCTGGTGATTTATGGCATATGGCGTAACGCTTTATTGTTGCAAATAGTTTTATTCCGCATCTCAAACAATTATCTTTCATATTATAAAATTTCCAAAAGTGTTAAAATTGACCTTTAAACAAAATAGAAAAAAATACTGGTATAACCATTATCTATAATTTTGTGTTATAACTCCCAAATAACCATTATTTATGATGTTGTGTTATAACCCCCAAATAACCATTATCTATGATTTTTTGTTGTAACCCCCAAATATTTCATAGTTCATTTTATTTACATTGGTTTCCTTTTTTTACTGGCATCCGTGTACAGTTTTCATTAATGGCACAGAACTGTGTAGGTTTAAAAAAAATCTGCTTCATCTTGTAAGCGTTATTTCATATTTTTGTCAACTTCACAGGGAGATGATTCTGAACTTATTCTTACGTTGCTCATTAACGATAGGTGTTGAGTACTTATTGATATGAAAACACTGTAAAAGTTTGAAAAAAAAAATGAATGAAAACTGTAAATTGCATAAAGAAGCTGCATTTCACAATACTTTGAAATTCAGTAAAAGATCATAATAGATTTATCGTTCCGATATTCATCATTTTCAATAGGGTTCGATTAATACTGATTTAAAAACACTTAACACGTTTGGAAAGATTCAGACGAAAGTTGTGAAATCTTTTAAACAAGTCGAAAATGTTTATTTTGTCAAATTTAATAGAAAAAAAATCTGGACTTATTGTCCCGATGTTTCTCATATTAAATGAGGTAAAAATGCTCATTGATATGAAGACACTGTAAGTTTGGAAAGAATCTGATGAAAAATGTTGACATAATCACCTAACCAAGCAGTTTTTCACTTTTATTTTAAAATTCAAAGAGACATAATTCTGGACTTATGGTCCGATATTGCTCATATAGAGTTTGGGGGTGGGTCCTGATTGATAAAAAAAAACCTGTGCAAGTTTGGAAACAATCGGATAAAAATTTGGACTTCGAGCAACGATTTCAAAATTTCTCAATTTCTAAGGAAGATAACTATGGACGTAATGGTCGCATAATGCTAAAGGGCCCATACCACCTGGATAGAAATACGTGTCGCGCTTCGCGCTCTATATGTAATTCTTAAAAAAAAACGAGGAGTGCATGACTCTAGGGAAACGGGATGCTGGGACACAGCTCCTCCTTGATAAGCGGCTGCTTCCTTTATCGCAACTCATTGTTACAATCAATAATACGTGTCGCGCTTCGCGCTCTATATGTGGTAGGGATAGTACTTAGGGCCTATGATAGACAACCATAAAAATACATGGATAATAGATGTGTTGTTTGCATTTATTTGTTAATATAAAACACGTGTATTTTTATAAGATATTTAAGTGATGTAAGAAATTTTAATTAACGTTGTCACCACGCGGCATCCATTAATTTTAATAAAAATGTCCAATTGTAGTAAAATAGATTTTAAAATGTCTTCATAAAATAAAGCTTTATTATATTTATTAACCTGACTGAACAAAATTGTCAGCCGCCGAACTGTTCCGTTCGTGCCGGAACCCGGGATTGCACCGGGGGCCTTTAAATGATTGTTGCGTAAACAACTTCAGTCTAACGCTCTCCCAACTGAGCTATTCCGAGCTATAAACTAATACATTGTACGTTTTCGTACCACTACGCCTTCCAATAAACTTGCTTGCGCGATAGTCGTCAAATATCGTACTACATTGATTCTCCACTAAATAAGCAAATTAGAAAAACCACAAAATTAATATATTTTGATTATGTTATTTTTTATACAAAACCAGAAAGTTTCGCGTATTTGCCCAGTCCCTGTGATCTTTCCCCTTTGATCAGTTGTGGTTAAGTTATTAATTAAAACAATTAGCTTTGCATTATTGGCAATACATGTTGTAATAAATGTAATAGGCACAAATGCAGTACTTATTTACACTAATTTACACAAAAATTACAACTATGCAAGATATTCTTAAAACAAAAATATATACATTGATCCGTAAAAAAACTTCTCCTCCCATAAGCGAAAACAAATGCATTACATACTAGTCGCCGCTCTCCAGAGCGACGCCAATAAGCAATCCTCTTAGTATCACAAAATATAGCGACAACAACAGAGCTCTCCAAATTATTCAAGCGTTTCGCGTTGCAACGCTTTATAATTTCCAGGTGTTAAATTCGTCAAATGATGCATATAATGGATATTTTAGAGCATGGCAAATGTCCAGTATTACTGTGTTCTCACATATATTATAACTACAACGAAAATATGCGAATCTGAAACATTTTTTTTTTATTTTTCAATTTACCAAAACGTGAAAAGGTCCCTTTAATACAAACGTGAATTTCCTAGATGAATACATTAAATAACAAAGGTCATAATGGCTCCCCTGATTTTCCTCTAACGAAACTCGAACAAGCCCCGAATAAGACATATCCTTATTATTTGTACGCATGATTTAATATCCTTGACCATCTTTAACACCGTAAAACTTATTTATATTTGTACTAATTTTAATCCACAAAGCTTCGTGGATACCAGTATCAATAAACGCAATAAAGCTTCGATTTAATATGATTATAGGTGCTACCTATTTACGGGCAAAAGCTTTTTAAGCTTTTTTGATAACCATGTATTTTTAATAAATATATGGACAAAATTGTATAATTGTTGGAATAATTAAAGTTCACCTGCCGCGGTTTTAAAAACCCGTAAAACACCTTTATTTATCGAATTTAGTGCATATCTAAACTATTTCGCTCCTCACTTCATTTCAAATACGGTGTTATTAGCGAGAACGAATAGAACAAAGTCGCGATTTTTCACACATTCCGATGTTCTCGCCATTTTCATTCAAACCGGAAGTGACGTAACAGGCACTCAATAACGACTCAATTACGAGCCGGCATAATAAATGGATTCGGATGTATTATATCTTGCAACTTTAGTTAAAAAATTGTTGAAAAATGGAAGATGATAGCGATTACGATGAGTTTTCCGTTCAACCGTATATGTATGAGCCAGAATTTAGTGACAGTCAATCAGATTTTTTCTGATTCTGACTCGGACAGCGAGGAAAATTTTGCCGATGCCCAAGACGACCATCGTGTTGGGAATACGGATTGGTAAATATATAATTTTGTTACATGCAGGTGTCGGCAAAAAAAAATATAAATTCTTTGATTGTTATTCTACAGTACAAGCTTGTTGAATATGACTAGGTTGTATGGTCTAATTATTGTAATTAGAACGGATACTTGAACCTGTTCTGATTAGGAAGGAATGTTTGTATTGCAATTCGACGTATTTCTTTTATTTTCAGGTGTGCATGTTCATGTTGCACACCATATCGTGTGCAGATTGAGTGCAAATGCTGCACAGAATACCCAGAGCTGATGGAAAGGATGGACGAGGCAGGGGTAAAGTGCATAACTGAGCACACTGGCTTCAAAGCTAACTGTCTACATCCAGATGTCATTGAAGTTTCGTTTTATGAGTTCCTTGATGTAAATGGTCCCATCGGTGATGAAGAACCAATACATGAGTAAGTTGTCATTAATAATTAAAAATGTTTATGAAACCAGGACAGATTGTTTGTAAAGAAAATACACTGTAGACATTAAATAACACAATGTTTTGTGTAAACTTGTCATTTGTATTTCATACTGTAAATATGTTTTGATACAAATAATAAAACAAGCAAATTCGTTGAATTGATATCCCCCGCCTGTATACTTCTGGACACAAAAGTGTTATATTTGACACTAAAAAAGCATTTTTTTGAAGATACAAAGGGCCATAACTCTGTTATTATCAGATGGTGTACAATGCCATTTGGCGTGCATTAACCTATTATCCATATATGTACTCATACCAAGTTTCAATGAAATCCGCAAAAGCACTTCCAAGATATGGCTCCGGACACAAAAGTAACGGACAGACGGGCAGCCGGACGGACAGCCGGACAACGCCAAACAATATCCCTCCGCCTCTGGCGGGGGATATATACTCGTACCAAGTTTCAATGAAATCTGCCAAAGCACTTCCAAGATATGGCTCGGGACACAAAAGTGCATACAGTAAAAAGCATTTTTTCAAGATACAAAGAGCCATAACTCTGTTTTTAACAGATGGTATACAATGCCATTTGGCGTGCATCATCCTCTTATGCATATATATACTCATACCAAGTTTCAATAAAATCCGCCAAAGCACTTCCAAGATATGGCTCCGGACACAAAAGTGCCTAAAGTAAAAAGCATTTTTTCAAGATACAAAGGGCCATAACTCTGTTTTTAACAGATGGTGTACAATGCCATTTGGCGTGCATCATCCTCTTATGCATATATATACTCATACCAAGTTTCAATGAAATCCGCCAAAGCACTTCCAAGATATGGCTCCGGACACAAAAGTGCAGGACGGACGGACAGCCGGACGGACGGACAACGCCAAAACAATATCCCTCCGCCTCTGGCGGTGGATAAATAACATAAAAAAGACAACAATTTTAATCAACATTAAAATACGCGTGTATACAAGATGACTGGGTTATCTAATTGTAAAATGAAGTATCAATTTGCTACACAATGATTTTTGGTTTCTTACAAATGCCAGTTCCTTATTATTTTTCAACATTTGAAATAAAAATATAAATACAAGCTGTTTAATTTTTTTAAAAGTACACTAGAATAACAACCTGCTACAACATGATGTGAAGTTGCTTACAAAATCTGATTTCTGACATATTTTCAGTAAAATATATATTATATAATATTATATTCAAGCTGAATAAGTTTGTTAAACTGTAAACTTAAGTAAGAATCTGCCACAGCATGGCTTGTGTAATTGTCAAGTTGAAAAGTACCTTTGTTTTACTAAACATACTAATATTAATCATAATGGTATCCTTATACATTTATAACTTCAGAGTATACAGATACATTGCATATAGAAGACTGGCTCGTTGGATTTGGCACCGTCAGAGCAAGAAGGATCGACGACCTCTTCCGTCATGCGCTGTGGCAGCCAGAGATTTCCGTCCGACTCATACATTTGATTTTGCTTCGCCAGGGATGGAAACTAACGTTTTACAGTTGGTTGCCCACATGGACAACCATCTATAGTTTTTTGGTTTCCCATCGTAAGCCTCAACGCGCCCAGTACTATGTACATGTAGTGTCATGTGTAACCAATACTTTCTTTAAAAGTAATAGATAACTATACAACAAAACGGGCAACCACTAATTTCCATCCCTGTTCGCTAATTAAATCGCGAACGATGGTTCTGCACAGCCTCTGACTTCAGGATTCTGTTTGCAGATGAAGACGGGTGGCGGTGAAAACAGAATGTTGCCAGAGGCAGCCCTTGCATTGGCATCGCTCTTGTACTCCTCTTTCATCCTAAGCAGCTCTGCCATTAGTCCATCAACATAGTCTGAAAGTTATATTAAAACAAACTATAATTATTGATAAATTGTTCCTTCTTATTAGAGAATAATAAACAATGAATGTTTTTTGTATTGTTGTCGTCAACCATGTACTACAGAAATCTATTGCTTTAAGAAACCAAACATTTTGATAAAAGATTGCATGTAAACTCATGTATTTATTTTGATATTTTAGATAATTTCACTATCTGTTCAGAAAAAGAGACTTGTATCAAGATTATTCTAAAAACTCAACAAGTTCAACATGCAAATACATTTAATGTTGTTTTACATTGAGAATAATCACCAGATTTTAGAATCATAATTTCTAAATTTTGTTTCAACATATTGGACAAGTTCAGGTGATTTCTGTAAGCTGTAATGTATTTTTTTTATGTGCAAAAAAAAATTCTTCAACAAGATAATTCAATATTGCTATCTGTGGTTATTATTTATACAATAAAATTCATTATGAATACATTACCATAAGTGCAATTCTCTTTAACTGCTTTAACCACATGGTGTCCAGCCTTGTACTTAGGATAGGAGAGTTCTTTCCCTGTGGTTTGACAGTGAATCCCTTATGTTCTGTTGGCCGAAATACAACCGTCTGAAATGATGAACATTTTGAATTTTTCAGAAAAACACAATGCTCCCTGCTGCGCCACTTTGAAGCATATATTTGACGTTTGACCTTGAAGGATAGCCTTGACCTTTCACCACTCAAATTGTGCAGCTCCGTAAGATACACATGTTTGCCAATTATCAAGTTGCTATCTTCAATATTGCTAAAGTTATGACCAATTTTAAAGTTTTTGGACGGACTGACAGACGGACGAACTGATGGACAGTTAAAAAACTATATGCAACCCTTTGGGAGCATAAAAAAATAGAAAGTTTCCCCATGTATAGAAACAGAAAATAAAGAATAAAAACTATATCACAAGAATTGAGGATTTTTTTTCAAGCCAATGTAAATATGTAACTCCTATCACATAAAAAAACAGGCTGTTTGGAAATAATTAAACACACTTATTAATAATTGACATTGTTTGGAGATTGTTAAACAAACTAATTATTAATTGACATTATTACGAACCTCAGATGTCTGTGATGACTGCGAATACACATTATCAAAATGTGATTCAGGATAACTGATCCGAACAGGCGACTGTTCACAAGACATTTCTTCACAGACATCTGGCTCTTCCACACATGATGAATATGGGTCCTACAAATAATTGTCATGTTACTTTTTATAAATTCACACAGAATAATGACAGAATGACACAAATGTTTATATCACTTAATATAAGCCAAACTATGCTATTGAACTTTGAAATAATATGTGTCGCACTCTGAGAAACTGGGCATAATGCAGGTGCGTAAAGTGTTGTCCCAGATTAGCCTGTGCAGTCCGCACAGACTAATCAGGGATGACACTTTCCGCTGGAATGGTATTTTTTGTTTAAAGGAAGTCCCTTCTTACTGAAAATCTTGTTAAGACGGAATGTGTTGTCCCTAATTAGCCTGTGCGGACTGCTAATATGGGACGACACTTTACGCACAGGCATTATGCCTAGTTTTCTCAGAACCTGACAGATATATTGCAATCATTAGCCTTTGAGTGGTAGTGGGGATAGTCTGATCAGTTTCCTTTTTGGATTTTGAAATTGAAGGGTGCTAATTCTTAAAAGAGCTCTTCAGTGCACAAAGCCATATTATCTCATTTGCATAATTTTAATATAAAAGCATGTGTTTCATTATAATTACTAAGTAAATATTTCTAATAAAATGATTGTTAATTGAAAACACAATTTCTATTATAAATAAACTAGTTTCAGTTTGAACATTTATATTAATTTATTGATAAATACAACTTCCTTTATAATCATATGATAAAATCCACACAAGAGCATGGTGTAGGGTATAGTGAGACCTTGGGTGGGACTTGGAACTGCACCCCTTGGTTAGCTAAGCAGGGGCACTGGCCTGATAGTAATACATTTTATGATTGTTTGTTGATTTAATTGGGCTAGGAATAATCTTTTATCTTGAAACCATACTGTGTTCTACCATAATCTTGTGATATATCCAAAGATAAGGCGCTATTCAACAACCAAATAGCCATAAACTCCATGACACAGTTCTGTATGGATTAATACACAACACTGGTAACTGGTGTCAATTTGACTGGTAACCATGGACATTCTTGAAACTTAAGAAACTAAGAAAGCAATCATGTGCTTTGTTATATTTAATTGAATCTAGAGAATATTATTTCAGAGAAATGCCAAGCTGTTCATTGTTTAAGAAATAATAAATTGTACAAATAATTACAGTCCATGCACAAAACCCTTCTCAATTTACATTTTTATCTGAATAATTCAATACAGCATGCTGAATGGTGTTAGTAAATACTATTAATATTTTTATTAATACTACAGTATTCAAATTTACTTTTACAATGTCTTTTAATCATTTGTGTAATAGACAGTACTTTTTTTTATTTTGTTCAATATATCAGTATAAGAAAGTTTACATAATTATAGTTTTACCAGCACTTTGATTCTCTCATACTTTCTTATCTTATGGAAATGTAATTAAAATAAGCCCAATATTATTTTTATACTTTGAATATTTTTGGTGAGTTAGCTAGTCTTATTTATTTATCAAATGGAATGTTTTTGTCAGTTTTAAAGCTGTTCCACTGATTAACCTATTTTTCCTTATTAATAAGAGAAGTGTTTTAATTAATTGTTTGTCACTAAGCCATTGATTCATACATGCATACAAATATAAGAAAATTTTGAAAAATATATATTAAAAGGTAAAATAATTAGGCATATCCATACTGAGCATAAGGCTGTACATGATCGAACCCATGTGTGCCCCAGCATTCCTTATAAACTGACTAGACTTTTAACTCTTAACTTTCAGTGCAGGAACCGAATTTTGAAGGCATGTGCAAACAGTTTGGATCCAGATGAGACGCCACAGAATGTGGCGTCTCATCAGGATCCAAACTGTTTGCTGTTTTGATAATATTCTTTGAAAAAAATCTAAGAAAATGCTAATTTTAGAAATTTAGCAGACAACATTTTAGCAGACGACAAATTTCCCAGCATGCAAAGAGTTAAAGTGTGGATGAAATTGGAATTAAAGTGTGGATGAAATTGGAATTATCATATGAGCAGCATTTTCCAGCTACTTGGTACAGAAGGATTTCCATTTTTTGCGGATGTGTTCTGAGTGGAAAGCTCACTATCCAGAAAAACCTAATCCATCCTGTATGTTGACCATCAACAGCTCTGACATTACTCAACAATATACAGGAAATGGCCTTGAGCTCAGGTCACCTAGCTGAGAAGGACACATATCAACCACTGCGCTTATAAGACCACCTTTATGTTATTGATTTAATATAATTTATTTAAATATAATGCATGGTTAATATTGTGAAGAAATACTTATAATTTGTTTGCGGATTCAAATGTTTGACAAAACAATGTGTGAGAATACTGTAGTCTATAGGTCAAACAATATTTCTACAGTACAGCTTCCTCTCCTTTGTATTAGCCTGACCACTCCAGTATTTGAAATAAACTTGCATCAGAGACTATTTTGCATTATTTTTCTAACCAGATGTCAACGCATTTTTTTATACAAATGTCTTGAAATCATTTGTAATAATATGCTGACTAATCAGACTAAAATTATTTAGCACTGTGAATATCAAAATAAACAAGCATAGATTAGTCATTAGAAACATAATTACCGGTTCCTTTCAGAATAGGCGCCATACTTCGCTCGGTTGTGCTTCCCTGGTCCAAGGTCGTTGGGATTTAGAGGAGCTTTCTTTGAAGCTTTGTATGCCTCTGTTTCCGGAAATATCGTTGGAATTGCACCAGCTTTGAGCTCCATTCCAACACTAGCCATAACACTTGGAGGATGAAAAAACAACAACTGTCGTCAAAATGTTTCAAGCACAATCTAGATGCCTTACTCGGTTTGAAATCAACCAGTCTCCCATCGATTACTCTCCTGGAATTGACAGCCTTTATCCATTTCTTACAAGTAACATCATCCTTCGCAAAACGGAAAAAAACCTTCTTTCCATTTTCCTCACGTTCTTTGCACCCGAAAGCAACACACTGAACCATATCGAATAACGATTGTCATGCAAAAAATACAGAGAAAGCACACGATTTCAATAAAACTTGTGTAAAAGAATTGTATTTTGCTAACGTGATAGATCTATTGAGTGTCAAATTTGACATTTAGCGCGAAGTGTTCACGCTTCGATTCGTAATAACAATGGACGTGCATCCGAGTCATGCGCGTTGAGTGCCGGTGACGTCACAACCAAAATAGGTGGCGGAAATACCCGGGCGGTTTACGGAAAACAAAAACATCGTTTTTTAGTATCGCAATATTTTTTGCCATAGCTCTTGATGATTCCACTTGTTTTAGAATATACATATTTATAAAAATGCATTTTTCGTTATAAAATCGACAGTTCACCTTTAAGTAACGCATCCAAAAAAAAATCAATCTTAAAACGAGTTACATGTTCTTAGCTTAAAGATCTAGCATCTTATATTTTTTTTGTTTTCTAGCCACAGGAATTTAAAGCTGGTTCGGTGGCTGTGGTATAGTGGATGGGATGTCTGCTAACTGGCTTAGTCACTGGGACTGGGAGGTCTCTGTATTGATCCCTTAAGTGGGAGCATTCTTAAGATAAACCTAAACACATAACATGGCGTACCATTTGGGTTGAAAGTCAAGAAGACCTACAAGGTAAAAAGAGAAATGTACGTCGAAGTACAATAATTATACGTCGACATACAAATATAAAATACACTTCGAAGTATATATGTGTACGTCAAAGTACAATTTGTACTTCTACATACATATTTGTACTTCGACGTACACATTTTCTGAACAGCCAATCAAAACATTTGTCTCTTGAGCCGCTTTTCCTTCAGATTTATTCATAATAAACGTTTAAAATCTCTTTTTTTTTAGGACAAAATGAATAAAATATCAGAATGGCAAAAAAAACACATAGAAGTTTCAAGTATTTAATGCCTTGAAATAGATTATATACACATTTTAAGAAGATTAAACTGTTACGTTTTTACAATAAAAATTATTCAGCATATTGTGAGTATTTATTGATCATGCGGGGCGGAGTATCACGACTGTCCAGCGCATTACTGTGTAGGAAATTCCCAACGGTAACCAAACAGTTACAAAACCTTAACGGGATAAATAATGTATAATAACCTCCTCGTTGGTCGTATTTTGTGATGACCATAACTTGCATAAGTCAGAGGTTAATTCCGCCACGCCAGGTCAATAAATACCCACAATATCTATGAGTTAGCGGTTGATAGTCGCATAATTTGGTATAAATTATAATAATAATACTGTTTAATAAATACGCACAATATGTATGAGTAAGCGATCGATAGTCGCATAATTTGGTATAAATAATAATAAGGTTCAATGTCAAATATCTCTAAAAGCAACAGAAGAAAGGTGTCTTCTGATTGGCTAACACTCAAGGGTCGGTGAAAATTGTACGTCGAAGTACATTTCTCGTTCTACCCAGTAGGTCTTGTAGACTTTCGACGTCATGGTACGTCGTTTAGACACTAAGTACTGGTCCTACCCAGGAAACAGTTTGTTTCATCAAATGTCTCAATTCAACTTGACAGCTTGCTAAAGGAGTTGCATTTAGCATACAGTTACTGATTTAACATAATCAAAATCATGTGATGAGTCAAATCAATTTTGATTGACAAATTTGACAGGATCTTTTTTTAAATCCAATAAGTCTTAGACTGTCAAATAACACACACTACGTATTGAAAGCCATACCTGGAGCTTTCGTCTGTATACCACTGTCTTCATCAGAAGAATTATTTCTACTGTTGGGAAACGTTAACACCGCTAATTGTCTTCTTATTTATTATCAATGTATAATTATGTGAAACAGCATAACAACATATTTGTTTCGCAATTACAATATTTAATAAATACATGTATCTTGCAGGTTTCTAATTTTCTTTCGCAAACTATTGTTGAATAGTTTAAATTTTGTCGCTACTAAAAACTAGCCATTTTGTAGCAATTCTTAAATCACAGTCTAAACTGCATACACTTAGCTCTATAGTTACAATATGAATGCAAATATTAGAATGCATCATGTTATATCATCCATATATTTTTATTTAAACATTCAAATAACACATAACACAGTACATATGTAAAAAGGTATGTGGTATTGTGTGGAGATACAAAACACTTCACATCATTTATTTGCACATAAAATAATAGTGACAAAATGAGTAATACTTAAACACTGTTATCAACCTACAGTACAATAATATTTACGTATATGAAATTACAAAGTGGTGTTATTTTATTACCTTTTACAAAATTAACAATGCTGGTTTTCTACTAGCCATAAAACATTTATTATGGATTAACAAGTAACAACCAATTAATTAATTACACAATAGAAAGGAAATCATATTACTTGCATTATGCATTTACTAAACAAGTTATTTGCTACTGTTTAGAATTACGCTATCTTACTAAAAATGATCACAACAGGTACTTAGTGCTTTTACATACTTGTGGTAAGTTTTGTATTACTAGTTTGACATTTATTGGCAGACACTTGTCGATATACAGACTTAATTTGCATGGGAACTTTAATATTTTTTCAGCATAATTGCCTTCAAATTGTTAATTTAACAACCCTTTGACATTGTTTGCACATCTGATCTTATTATACCATAGCTGATTTTTGTTTATATATAGACAGATATAGACTTTTCAAAGTTCTATAAAAGTTCACACATGTTCCATCCAAGTAAACCAACAGAACCAATAAAGACCACCACAGATAATAACTGTGTATATAGCTTGGAAATTTTGATAGTTTAGGAATCCCTCCTTTGTTGATTTCTATAAACCAAAACTGTCAGTTTTGCTGGATAGAATGGCCTCTTGCCTTGGCAAAACACTTTCTAAAAACGGAAAACCAACAAATATCTTAGAATTTCATCATTAATGCAGACAATTTATAAATGTCTTGTTTTTTGTTGATTTCGAATCTGGAAGATTTTTTACGTAAGATTGTGGTACGAAAATCCAACGGTATCGGATTTTGTGGTTTTAGGCCTAAACTTATTATAGTGATATGTAACCTTTCGGGATATCGGTAAAGTGTGAGCAGACGAGGTGTAAATACGTTAAAAATTAAAGCTAAAAGACTAAAAAGTTAGATCGGAATATCTTTACATTTTGTGAATAAATGTGTTTCTGATGGATAACTACGACAACTTACCAGAATATTGCTCATGATCACACGTTAAACTTCTTTCTGAGAGCGAATGGAAAATGCGTTACGAATTCTGACAAATAAACAGTAGGGTGTCGTTATTGGAATACCGAGAGAATACTGGAAGAATAGAGATGCCAACTATAATGTTTAAAACAAATAATTTTTTAACAAGCGTTTGTGATTTGTCAGGATAATAATATCAATAAGATATCAAAAAGATCAAAGCAAACAAATTCGACAAAAATCTAAGATTCGGCAATATATTTAAGACGGGTTATGTTCACGTAAATTGTGTTTGGTAAAGACTGTCACTATATGTAGTGAACCAGTCTTCGGTTTATACCCACTGAAGAGTATTCAGGGGAGATAATTAAGTAATGACTTAATTCTGGAACGGTTGCGTAGAAAACAAATAATGCGAGAATATTTCGTGCGATTCGCTACACAATTTTGATGTCATTGATATAATTTTTCCTGAGGTATGTATTAACTTGTGATTTAGCATATGTCAAAGTGTTTTTGATTTGTTCAAGGTCATAAATAGCATCGCGAAACTATATGTCGCGTGGCAATTTTTTTTAGACGCATCCCTATGTGGTATTCTTATGTAATTTTATGTCTAAATTTCCATATGTATGAACGGTCAACGCCCGCTTCGCGGGCTTTTGCCCGTATTATTTATGGTAGTATGGATTTTAGTGAGTAAAAATGTTAAATATATTATCATTCTTGCTCCAAGACTTTATTTGATTTTACAATGTAAGTGATTTTTGTGAGCTAAATTATTTACTAATGTAATATTTCGATGAGTAGATGCATTTAGTAGTCTATGTATCCTGTTTAGAAAATGGGGACAATTGCACCATTATACCTTGTTTCAGGATCTATATGCTTCTGGATTATTTTAATGTATTCGAAAATGTCAACAAAAACGAAGCTATAAGCTCGTCACAGTCAATAAAAAAGTCGGAATGATTTAAGACAAAGCAGCGCTTTTATAGCGTTTTGAGATTTGATAATTTTTTTATTTTTAAGTGCCGCATGTATTGATACATTTTTATCAACATTCAACGAGTTGTCATAGCGACAATTGCACGATATTTGTTCGATAAAATGTAGCGTGTCGCGTTGAATATCATTATTCCTTATGCTTATTGCTTATATATTGTCAGTTATGTACATGTAACGATGAACTGGAAATGTTTAGGTTATATGAATAAACTTTCTGTTCTGTTCTGTTCTGCTTTTCCGCTTTTAAGGCGACACGCACAATTCATAGCGGCACTCGATGCGTCACTCAACAGTGAACACAGTGGGGGTTGACGAGGTCAAAACGTAGTCCGTTTCTCTACGACGTCTGGTATATGTTTTGCTACGAAAACATTGTGCAAATACACTACTTAATCAGGATAGTTTCATCTTTTCTGGTATTTATGGATCAGAGAACGGAACATCCAGTAATGGTAGGTACTTATTTTCAATAACAAACTAATAACAAATGCGCGTAGTTGCAACTTTTACATTTAATTTGAGCTAAAATCGAAACATTTTGATTTGAAGCAATGCATAAGGTAGTTATTCTGTTAAAATAGCCAATTTTTGTAACTTAAATTAAATAAAACTACATGTTACTTTGATTCAGTGTATATTACACATTTTAAAGAAGAAAAAAGGTTACGAACATATACATGTGTATTTTAATTATTCAAATGCTTTGTTTCGAAGGAAATTACAAGTCGCGTTATGTATAGGTTTCGCACAGAGTATGTATTGGTTGTGAAACGAAGTACAAATATAATGTATAGGTTACTCAACGAAGTTTCTGTATTCATTTCAGGACATAGCACATGCAGTTTGCAGTTACCGCAGACTGCCATTTTCCAGTACTAACGCGTTATCGTACTGTCGTCATCGTATTATCACAATATCGCCATCGAACTATCGCACTGTCGCCATCGTATTGTCGCACATTCGTCATCGTACTATCGCATAATCGCATTGTCGGATTGTCGCCATCGTACTATCGCACTGTCGCCATCGTATTGTCGCATTATCGTCATCTTATTATCGCATTGTCGCCATCGCACTATCGCCATCGTATGTTCGCACTGTCGTCATCGTATTTTCGCATTATCACCATCGTCCTAGCGCGTTATCGTACTGCCGCCATCGTGTGATCGCATTGTCGCCATCGAACTATCGCATTGTCGGATTGTCGCCATAGTTCTTTCGCATTGTCGGATTGTCGCCATCGTTCTATTGCAGTGTCGCCATTGTATTGTCGCATTGTCGTCATCGTTTTATCGCACAATCGCATTGTCGCCATCGTACTATCGCACTGTCGCCATCATATTATCGCACTGTCGCCATCGTATTATCGCATTGTCGCCATCGTACTATCGCGTTATCGTACTGTCGTCATCGTATTATCGCACTTCACATTCAAATTGCTATCTGCAATATAACTGATCTGATTAAAACAGTCTTTTGAAATTGTAGCCTGGGCGAATGTGTTAATTATAAATTTAAACGACCCTTCAATGAAAGGAGTAGGGAAACATTGTAACAAAACAATACATATTTCACACAATAATTCAACTCCACTTTTAAAGTCGTATCCTCTAAATTGTGTGAATGTGGAGCCTATTTAGTAAAGACCGGCAAATGACCTCTTCTGGAATCTTAAATTTTACAAGTATGATGCTTATGTAATTGCACGCATGCAATATGATTTGATTTACAGTCGACTCTCATTATCTTGAAGTTGTAAGGACACAAAAAATAGTTAAAGATATCCTGAGTTGGAGATAAACATTCGAGGAAAACCGCAGACGTAAATAGAAAAAGGAAAACCGAAAGTAGCCGTAGTGTAACACGATGTAAATTTACCGGCCGTCATGTACGCAGTAAACAATAACTTGTGACAGATACCCACTGCCACACCTTTACAACAATGCAGTGATTAGGCAATTGCGGATTTGTGTCATTTAGGTTCTACTGTCCACACCAAACGGCCGTTACAGGTAAAATCATGTATACGAACATGAAATTCATCTCAAAATTAATTGGCGATAACCGATTTTCAAGAAAATCGCTTTGATATATACAATGTAAAAATCAAAATCTGTAGAAGATAAAGAAGGATCGAAGTTGGGACATAGGATTTTCTTTGACATAAGCAGAGTTTCGAGATAAGCGAGTGGGAGATTAAAAGAATCGACTGTTATTTGATAAAGAGTACCATATGATAAAAACCTATCGTCGGTCTCTATCCAAAAGAACGTATTTATATAAGTGATTGTCACCAAGCTGATGATACGTCATTTTTATCGAGACCGACGACATTAAGCTCTCGAGTGTACTTTAAAGGGAAGGGTCAAGACTCTCGTTTACACCCGCGGAAACCCGACATGCTGTGAGAAGTTGGACATGCTAGGAGATGTAGCCGATATATTTCAAAGAATTTCGGTAGGGTAAGTAAATCCAGTTCTATAATTGTTTTAAGGCATTTTTGAAATAAAATATATTTTGGTGCAGGCAAAGGAGGTATTACCATGTATGTTAGAAAAATCCTGGTGATTAATATTCAGGATTTATTGAAATAAGGCTATTTAAAGTCGACGATGCAGGGATTTATCCCATATTTAGCACTTTATTTACAAATTTCTTTAAAGGTATGCCAGTGAAAAAGTTTTTTCACCGACAATTATATTAACCAATATCCCCGAGTAACATATCCGCCAGGGTTTCTTAAAAAAGTTCGATTGTAGATCATTTTCATTGAACTTTGAGGTTTTATAATGATATCCGCTCTGAAGCTAATTTAATTTCCAGCTAATTTGTATCTTTTTATATTGTTTGAAAATCATTGTAAATGTAAAGCAATTGATTCATACAGGTAAAAATATACGTCCGGTAGGCAATCTAAACATTTATAATAATAACAAACTAGTTCCAATTATCAAAAGGTACCCCATGTTTGTTATTATTGATCATATAAAGATATTTACCCTTAAGATTATTATGTTTTATAATAATATTGCTTAATAAGTTAATATATTTTCGAGCATAAAACATTTTAAGAGAGAGAGGCAGGAAAGAACGGAGAGAGCGAGCGGACGGACGGACGTTCTAACAAGAGGCACATTATGGTGTTATTCCTTTGATGTTTCTTTGATCTTTTTAACCCCACAAGTATATGTTAATCCCGTTAGAGCGATTATTTATGGAATGAACCTCATTGTGTCAAGTGTACAGAAAAACGGACATAAAGAACCCCCTATTGTAGCGCTTGTATGTACGGACAGACACTAACAGAGACAGACACAGAGGAGAGAAGCAGAGTGAGAGAGATTCACGACATGTATGCGCGAGCCGTAAGTTAATAATTTCCTTGAGTGGGTTACACGACTTGCAAACTAACTGTACGTCGTACTTAATATTCAATACGGTATATACAGTTAATCCATGACGTGAAACTTAAAATGACTTGTAAAGTAAAACACATACTAGGACGTCATTTAATGAGTATAGCTATATAATTTAAATGCAATCTTGACGATTTCTCTATATATACGTTTTACTCTCTAATGGAAAGTACGCCTTAGTTTTAAATGTTATAATTGGCTGAAATCTGGCTAAATATATTCCTTCAAGGCTTGTGGCTTCATCAGACGAAAAATGCGTGTTATCTATGCATATACACATAAGAAGGAGGCGTTGATTGGGTTTTGAAAATAAATGTTTATATTTTGCATATATCACTACCAAAAACAACGAAAAGAAACAAACATTTACACGCGTGCATTGTTGGACATGTCTGCAAAGCTGTCAACTTGAAGTCGTGTATAATAGATCCAAATTTAGTTCACATTTATGAAAGTCTACCGCCCATAATTGGAACTATAGGCACAAAATATTATTATAAATGTTTAGTTTGCCTACCGGACGTATATTTTTACTTGAATGAATCAATTGCTTTACATTTACAATGATTTTCAAACAATAAAAAAAGATACAAATTAGCTGGAAATTAAATTAGCTTCAGAGCGGATATCATTATAAAACCTCAAAGTTCAAAGAAAATGATCTACAATGCGTCAGAGTGGGCATAAATCAGCTGTAATAGTGAGCTTTTAAGTTTATAAATGAACTTCACACATGTCATATCTTGACATCTTTGTACAGCACCATGTCATATCATTTTTTCATCAACACGTTGTATGTAAAGTCGAATTTTTCCACCAATACGAACTTTTTAAAGAAACCCTGGCGGATATGTTACTCGGGGACATTGGTTAATATAATTGTCGGTGAAAAAACTTTATCACTGGCATACCTTTAAAGAAATTTGTAAATAAAGTGCTAAATATGGGATAAATCCCTGCATCGTCGACTTTAAATAGCCTTATTTCAATAAATCCTGAATATTAATAACCAGGATTTTTCTAACATACATGGTAATACCTCCTTTACATGCAGCAAAATATATTTTATTTCAAAAATGCCTTTACACAATTATAGAACTGGATTTACTTACCCTACCGAAATTCTTTGAAATATATCGGCTGCATTTCCTAGCATGTCCAACTTCTCACAGCATGTCGGGTTTCCGGGGGTGGTTTATACTTAGACATTTCACAACGTCTGCCAAGTTCAAATGTCGTCTTATAGATGGATTTTCAATGTCGATCGTTTGCTTTGGCCTAGTCGTGAATTTAATTATATAATAATAATGTGAATTACCATGTCGACTGTGCTGTTCGTATCATGTTGTGCCGTTGTTAATACCTACTCCTCAAATGAAACATCCAGCCACTCCATGATTCTGTATTAAAATCAAAGCGCTGAAGGCACTGAAGATGTTCGCTATTGCATAATTAAACAAGCAATTCTTTTCTCGAAATCAATCGCAAGTTTGAAATTAAGACACGCCATTCAAATTTATAAAGTGTGTGTCATAGCGCACGGTCGAGTTTTGTGTGCACTTTTTATCATCCTTATTATTTCATAGAGATAACTTAGACAAAATAAAAACAACATGGCTTTTTGGACGTTCTGAAAGCTGCTTTAGAAAGTATGATGAACATGTTAATGAGAACTCAATATAAAGACAATTTGCAGTCACCATGATATTAAATGAATATTTTTGAAATATCGAATAACTATCTCACCAAGAATATAAATTCATAATGAAAATTCCGTGTACAAAACTTTTGATTTTTGACACCGTATCCAAATTCAAAATATACAATAATCTTCGTATCTTGTATATGAAGAAATAAAAGTATATATACATTGCTTTTTATGCTTTACTTGTTACCCGATCAGTTCACACGGTGTCAACAACGCTGACCTAAACATAAGCATAAAGCACAAATGCGCTTTTTGGGCGTAAGTGTTTTACTCAGTTTTCATCTTAGTGACTTTTGCATAACGCCAACAGACACGCATGAATATTTTCGAATATTTCATAGGCTGATTCGAGATACAAACTCTAAATTCTGGCTACATCACTGCGTATGTGCTCAGTTAAAAGGATGTAGCACTGTTCAGTGTAAGGAATTCCGGACTACTCTCTGTACGTTCAAACGACACAAATTGTGGCCCTGTTACAATTACGCGTTAAAATCCATCTCGCAGAATTTCGCTTTTGATTCCAAGATGAGAAAACAATCATTATCGAAATAGTACATTGTCACGATAAGAGAAAATCGTTTAATTATCATACCACGATGTTTGACGTACTTGGTCAGCACGTCTGGAAATCATTCATAAATTTTTGGATAGGCTGCGATGATAAACAAGTTAGCTAATTTGAATTCAATTTTGTATCAAAAAGCATTGTTCTAAAATGTGGCATTTTCAATTGGCAATGAGAATTTTAATGACCCTCGTCATGCGAAAATGGGTTTTATTCCATATGCGCCCATCGTATAAATAGCCCACTCAGCTATTTCTCCTTCTGGTTAGGAGAAACAGAACATATTGAGTGATTTTATAGCGAACAGCATCGCCTATGGCCTGACTGCACAAATGCACATGTTGGGTTTAACAAACGATTGCCGAAACGCATAAGACCCATTTCGCATGACGGCGCTATGGACGTATGCTTTAAATGTGGCGAAAGAAAACTGCGTTTAAATCAAATATCAACATACGATATATTTCGATAGTGAAGAAAGATACTCATAGCAATGCATAATAGGACACATATAAAGTGCTCTCCCGTAGTATATTTTTTATCTACTCACACTTATGCGTGGTTTAACAATGCTCACACACATTTCATGCGTTGAATATGCAACTTACAAGTGAAAAACACAACACAATAGTTAAACTTTTGTTTTAATTGTATTTATTTATTTAGAAAAGTAAATTGCAAACTTTATTTTAAAGTCAGCGTATACGCCGACTAAATTTTTAAAAGATATTTCTTGTTATATTTAGTTGTTTTCGGTTTAGCGATAATAAAGCATTTTTGAGGTTGCCTATAGTATGCCTGTTGTAATTGATGAACTCATATCCAACTGTCTATGCATTGAGAACTGTGAATATAAACAATGTTAACCTTCTACTAACCTTCTACTAATGCGTTGCTAGGACCCGTAGATACAAAAGATCGCCTCTATCTGTTGAGAACAAAAGAACGTTTTCGGGAAATACCCGCTGAAGTAGCATAAACGAAGTTACGAAACAGGTCATTCGTACTATTATTATAATAAATTGTTTGTTATATTCGGTTTAAGCGATTATGAAACATTTTTGGTTTTTGTCTATCGTATCGCTGAAGTTATTGTTGAACTTATGTTCATCGTTTTATCCTATAAATAAGCGTATACTTTTTACCGAATCTATTAATAGCCTCAAATTACGAATGACCTGTAGTGCGTTCAGTTACAGCGAACGTTCGCCAATGATCGTTCGTTTCCGATTCGGTCTTATTGAACGATAAGTTCGGCGCGAACGTAACAAGATGGCGGCTCCCAGAAAATTGATTGCGACTTTGATGGAGGAAATCGCGAATAACAATATTGTATCAGAGGAACGGTCGTCGGAAGACTAAATACTGACAATTTCATAATACAAAACTATAAATACCCGTATTCTTTTTTAGATTAAGACTTAAATAAAAGATATTTCAAAAATAATAAAACCTATAATAGTTTTATTATAATTATAAGTGGTGTGGATGCGATAGTGTTATTTTTCATTAGCGATCGAAATTTAGTGTAAGAGGTGCATTAAATCAGTTATAAAATAAAGCCTTAAAATAGCGCAATACATTACAATCTTCAAATGAAATTGTAACTTTCTTTTACATTGAATGAATTTTCGTTTCGTTTTCATTTAATGAAAATATTAATAAATTTTAGCATTCAAATGGAAACAAACACATGCATATTTTGCGAATTGAACTGTCTTTGAATGTACATGTATATTGAAAACTATTTTGTAGTGATAATGAGCGATAAAATTCTGGCATTTTATTATACCATAAATCTATAATCTATTTTGCCCAAGTATTTTATATACATATTATGATCACACGCGATTGCTTGTTTTCACGATGATGTTTCGAACATTGCAGTAACGCACGATATTTAAACGTTATATTTGCAAGTACCCGTTAAATACGTTAATTGTGTAGCAGTAACTTTCCACAATATTTTTAATGTATTGTTATTATTAAACACTTTTTTGTTATGTTTAGACAGAGACGTAGGTCTCTGGTTTAAACTGGCTAATATATATATATATATATATATATATATATATATATATATATATATATATATATATATATATATATATATATATATATATATATATATATATATATATATATATATATATACTTAATAGTTCATGTTCATCCATTTCGGACAAATGTACGTCTATTTTTTAAAATATGTTCAAATATTTTATCAAAGCAACTGTTAAGTTTTTGGCTTAACATGCCAAGAGATGACATGGAGGTATCATAAATCGTGTTTAATGACCAGACACCTGCGGTTTATGACCCCATACAGAGACATACAAGTATAGGTCCCTTTGTTTATGACACCCTGTTTTCTTAGTAATTGTCTGGACAGTATCAGATCATATCGAGATAATCGGTTTGTGATGAACAAAGAGGCAATTTAACACTGGGTGGTTAAAAATGCTGAAAAAAGAGCGTCAACATTGGTGTGAACAATTAAATAAAACATTTACATGTATCAAGAGGATTTAGTTAATCTGCAACAAGGTAAGTTATTACAGACATATAGGTTCAAATCAGTTTCTTTATGTTGATTACATGAAATCAATCAATTTGTTGTTTGTTTTCGTCCTTATTTTCGTTCGTTCATTGGATTCTATTTAATCGGAAAGAATTTCAATTTCTGAGTATTTTGTTGTTCTTAAACAGGGTCGCGAATATGATTGAAACCTTATCACGATGCGGTTCATCAAACGCAAACAATAGCAGAATGGCCGCAATGTTGACGGCCAAAATTGGAGCATGCGCAAACTTGACGTCATTATCGAAATCCCCAAAACCTCCTATACACTTTGTTTATAATTCAATTCATTCTATGTACTACAAAAAAAAATAAAAAAAATTTCGCAGTTACACTGAACAACAACGACAACTTATATGTCAGCCATCTTGGTTTCGCTAGCGAACTACCTCCCGAGAGGGTTCGCTTCGATTCGCGAACGTTCGCTGCGAACCGAGCGTTCAATAGCGAACGTTCGCGACCGTTCGCGAACTATAGCGAACGTTCGCTGTAACTGAACGCACTACTGTACTACGTCATTGAGGTGTATGTGAGAGGGTAACCTATTGCGTTGGTATCGCCCGTGGACACTTTGTTTATCGACAACCGCATCTATTAATAGCCTCACATTGTGAATGAACTGAGCAAAAATACTACGTCATGAAGACGCTGCAGAAAGTGGACTATTTTATTCATTCATAAACAATCTCTTACGCGACACGTACAATACGATCATTGTTTATTGATTATTTTCTATAAAAGTACCGTTCGAAACTATTGCATTTAACACGATATTAATATAATGTTTCCATTTGTGAATGAATATTATTGGAGAACTCAAACCTCTTGCATAAATTAAACATCTCTTTCTCGCCCGGATACGCGTAGTTAGTGGGTATTGGGCTCCTAGTAGCTAAGGCGTATCGACCTGAAATTTAGACTAACCACCTTAGACGGTCGCTAAGCGACCATCTTAAAACAACACCTTTATGTCAAGAATATTTATCTTTAGCAGATTTACTCGAGTAACAGTTTTATTAAATTGCAGCTTGAAATATGGATATTATTTTGTTCTTTTTGACATCATTACCGCTTGAAAATAGTGTGATAAATAGACACATTGCTGATGATAATGAATGTCTACTTTTGTCACAAGTTTTTCAAAGTAAGACTGCTACAAGACGCAAACATACGTCTGCAGGGTCATAAAAGTTAAATACCATGATAATATATATAAACTATTTCAACCATTCAAATAATCCTCGTCTAATATTCATTGCAGACTTTGAAAAAGCATTCGATTCACTTGATCATTCATTAACGTTCTCTTGCTTAGAAAATATGAACTTTGGTGAAAGCCTCATTGAATGGGTCAAACTATTCTATACTGATATAAACAGTATAATCATTAACAATGGCTTCTGTTCAAACAGTTTTAACATCGAACGAGGGGTTCGACAAGGATGTCAACTCTTATCATTTCTATTTATCATATGCATCGAGTTTCTATCACATCACATCCAATCAAATAAGCATATAAATGGCATATCTTTAGAACCTGACGACGAAATTAAACAGTCCCTATTTGCTGACGATGCAACTTATATCTTAAATGACAATAGTGACTCATTCCATAACCTTATAGAGTCGCTAACCCTTTTCGGAAAGACATCGGGTCTTAAACTTAACAAAAATAAATGTACTGTGCTACGAGTAGGTAAATTAAAACAAAGTAATGTCCATCATAAGAAAGAAATGAAATTCATTTGGACGTCAGATGAAGCCACCACGTTAGGAATTACATTTACAAATAATGAAAATAAAACAGTTCTAAAAAACATACTGCCTAAATTACAGAAATTTAAAAACTGCTTAAAATCATGGCAACACCGTAAACTTACATTAATCGGAAAAAACACGGTGTTGAAAACGTTTGCACTCCCTAAATTAGTTTATGTATTAACAGTTCTCCCAAATCCGCCAAATGATATTATTTACGATATAAAATCAGCAATATTTAATTTCATATGGGACGGTAAGCCTTATAAAATAAAACGAACTCAGTTAATTCAATCTGTAGAAAAGGGAGGTATCCAATTAACAGACATCGACTCATTCTTGAATGCAATCAAATGCAGCTGGGTTAAAAGATACCTAGAAAATACCAATACGAGTAAATGGAAATTATTCTACCAGAAAATCCTAAACAAATATGGTGACTCCTTACTTTTTGAATGTAACATCAACAATACCATTTTGCATGAAATTGCAAACGAAAACATATTTCTTTCTGGTGTTTTATCGGCATGGACTAATGTTACTCATAATCTAGAAACCCAAATCACCAGTAAAACTATTTTATGGAACAATAAAGACATAACTTCAAACAATAAGACTTTTTTCTATAAACACTGGTTTGAACAAAACATTAAATATGTCGACCAATTGTACGATTACAGAATAAAGGACCTCTATTCTTTTGAGAATATATGTTATATATACGGAATACCTTCAAGCAATTTCCTAATGTATTACACATTAATTAAAAGCATACCCATACATATTAAATCTACAATAAATACAAATAGCACATTATGTACTCAAACATCATTCACGGAAAACATATTTGCAAAACAAAACAAAACAAACAAAATATTTTACAACTACAAATTAAACACCCAGCAGAAAACTCCAATATTCAAAATAAATGGCAAAGCCTTTTTCGAGAACAAGAATTTAACTGGAAACAAATATTTATCATGCCATATAAAACGACTATAGATAGCACACTGAGAAATGTTCGATATAAATATGTCCATAGAATCAGAGCTACAAATAAATATCTTTTTCAGTGCAACCTATCCAACACAAATTTATGTGATATATGCAGCGAACACATTGAAACAATAGAACACTTTTTCTGGGAGTGCAAACATATTCAAATTCTATGGAACCAGTTAACAACATTTCTAGAGAAACAACAATTACAATTAAAACTGTCTCTCTTAAATATCAGTTTCGGTGTAAATACTTTTAAAATACCAGAAATTAATAACACTGTGAACCACATTATCATATTAATGAAATATTTTATTTTCAGCATCAAATACAAAAAACAAATACCTACTTTCAACTGTTTTATAAACTATTTAAAACTAAAGATCCAAATTGAAAAAAGAAATAGCCCTCAACAACGATAAACTTCATATTTTTGAACAAAAATGGAAACACATAAACTTCATAACCCAGTCCAGTTGTCTACTACCCAACTCTAAGCAACTCTTCTATAGTATTGAGTATTACATTTAAAAATAACAACATACAACACAGGCAACCAAATAAAAAAAAGTATATACTAGCATATCATGTATAATATGCGTTTGACATTATTACTGCTGTATTATACCACTTTTGTTCTTGCTTATACACATATGTACATTGTATGTTTTATATTGAATAAAAAAAGATAATATATATAGTTCCGACCCCTTCACACGATTATGTAAATCATAGAATACACTGCAAAGTACAGAAAATACAGATCAAGTAGAAGATGGTGCACAATAACGTCGTTTCAGCAAAATCCCCCAACAAAGTATTCAATTTGCGACTTTCTCTTCTGACACGAACGTATTAATTCCAACACATACTTATGACTTTCGCCTTTATAATAATAATAATAAAAGCTTTATTTACAGAAGGTTACACATAAAGACAATGCCACAGTATACATATTATGCAGATGAATCAATACGTTTTAACAATGTGGCCTTCTTAAAATAACATACACAAATAGGTCTATAAAAAGTAAAACATTCAAACAATATTTTCCTACACCTATACATAAAACAAATTTTGTACATCACACATTTTGTCTTTTGGACAGACACACATGAAATAACATTGATTAGAAAATCACATGACATATCATTGATTAGAAAATAAATGTGCTTTATATTGCCTTTTAGAAGCAGAAATAGAGCATGCCATTCCATTGTGTACACACCGGTCTTACTGACCTGTGTACTTACGCGAAAGGAATTGTGGGTAGCACTTCTTTTACGAGTAAAAAGTGAAAGCGAAAGCGAAAATAGGTCCGGTAATTGTGCTTCTGATAACCGCTCTCAGTCTAAATAGAGATTCAAAAATCACATATAAACATAATTAAATAACATTTCTTTAAACAACATGTCAACGGACATACATTTGTATAATGTATTGTAGAATTACGTGTAGATATGTATAATTTATTTTACGATTCTTTGTTAAGGTAACGGCATTCTTAATTGAGTAGTTATCGTATTACTAGACCTGTAGCAGTTACCTGTAATTATTTTAGTGGATTACAATTAGAAAAAAGTACGAATCCCACGTTAACTAATGCTCACAAATTACTCGTGCATTATCACATACACTAGTTCTGAGTTGATTTTATAGTTAACCTATCAAATAGCTGATATTTAAATGTTTTAACCAATGAAATGTGTCGTTGCGACATGGAGGTGACAAAAGGGCGCATTTTAGATCAGTCTCTGATAAGCTATTTGATGGAACACATAAATAAATATATATTTGAAATATATTTGGTTCGTTACAGGTAAATATCTTTATCGTATTTTCTAAGATTACTTTTCACAAGTAACTGTTTAATATTTTGTATTTCATGTTGCTTATGTATGTGCGTGTTTTGTCTGATATAATATTGTATTGTTTATTTAATACAATATTGTATTGCTATTTTAATGCTGTAATGTTTTACTTTGCTCACCATATCTGTAGGTAAACCATATCTGTAGGTAAACCATATCTGTTGGTAAACCACATATGTGTGTAAACCATTTATTATATTGCTTATCCTCGTTATTAGCTCATCTATTTTTTGAAAAAAAAATGAGCTATTGTCATCACCTTGGCGTCGGCGTCGGCGTTGGCGTCGGCGTCCGGTTAAGTTTTGCGTTTAGGTCCACTTTTCTCAGAAAGTATCAATGCTATTGCAATCAAACTTGGTACAGTTACTTAATATCATGAGGGGACTGGCCAGGCAAAGTTAGATAACTCTGGCGTGCATTTTGACAGAATTTTGTGCCCTTTTAGTACTTAGAAAATTGAAAATTTTGGTTAAGTTTTGTGTTTAGGTCCATTTTATTCCTTAAGTTTCAAAGCTATTGCTTTCATACTTGCAACACTTACTAACTATCATAAGGGGACTGTGCAGGCAAAGTTATGTAACTCTGACTGGCATTTTTAACAGAAGTATGTGCCCTTTTTATACTTAGAAAATTGAATATTTGGTAAAGTTTTGTGTTTAGGTAACTCTGACTGGCATTTGGACGGCATTATGGGCCCTTTATACTTAGAAATTTTTTTGACTAAGTAACTTTGGATATATATATATGGTTAAATTTTGTGTTTCGATCCACTTTACTTATAAAGTACCAAGGCAATCGCTTTCAAACTTCAAATACTTTCATGCTATCATGAGGTTACTTTACCTGGCAAGTTGAATTTTACCTTGCCCTTTTATTATTAAATTTTGCTAAAATTGCCATAACTTCTTTATTTATGATAAGATTTGATTGATACTGTGACAAAACTACTCTTACCTGACATACCACAATAGACTCCACCCAAACCATCCCCCGTGCCCTCCCCCCATCCCCCCCCGAATCCCCCCTTATTTTTTTTTTAAGATCATCTCACAAATGACCACCACACCCTCATACTATACCCCCCCACCCCACCCCCCACCCCCAAATGTTTTTTTTTTAAATGGTTAAAAAACACAAATATTAATTTTTTTTTTTTAATTTTTTTTTGAAATACCGTCCAACCATCGCACCCAAGAATCCCCTCCCCCCACCACCCCCCCCCCCCACCCGCCCCCCCCCCAAATATTTTTTTTTTTATTTTTTTCCGCATTTTTTTTTATTTTATTTTTTGGAAGATAATGTAATAAATGTCCACACTCCCACACTATACACCCCTCTTCACTCCACCCCTCCCTCCTTTGTGATTGAAATTGAGAGTCCCTTCACCTTTAAAAAGAAAATTGATGAGCGGTCTGCACCCGCAAGGCGGTGCTCTTGTTTATAATATTGATGATTCTCTGATCAGCTATTTGACGGAACACATAAATGAATATTTATTTGAAATATATTTGGTTCGTTACAGGGTTGTTTTTATAACCACTCTGGTTATCACGTTTTGTGAATTGGTAGCAACCCACCGCCAATAATAGTATAAACCCATACGGTGACAAACATTCCGTTTTAAACACACAATAAAAAACGATTTTTATTTAATTACTGACATTTTCATTCCTACGCAAAACTACTTTGGCGGAAGCATAATTCCCCAAACCAGGGGAATGTGATGCGTCTTAGTATAGAGGTGACAATAACGTAGTGACGTCACCATCTATGTATAGAATGCATGCCATTCTTATTCCAATTGGTATACTGTTCCAGATATTCATTCTTTGATAGATAACCAATACGTCTTCTGGGAGAAACACATACACGCTAAAGCGTTGTCGTAGCGAGGCATATACGTATACTGTCAGACACATGATCATGCCTAATAATACTATTCAGCCTTTATTTCTGATAACTGGGTCCCCCTACACATTCTAAACACACCAGTGGCTTAACAGTTCATAGATCAATATGGAAATTGTAAAATTTTGTCAATTAAACACATTTGTAAACCTTAATTGCATTTGTTAAATTGAAAGGTTTGATATATCAGCGCTATATTTCATGTTTAACCGCATAAACCAGACACCTGTTTGAACATAATTTGAAGTAACAGATCTATGAAATGGCATTGTGCTTTAATTCAGTTTTGTTATTAGAAAAGCATAATCTTACCTATTTAAAACCCAATATTTCCACCAATCTGTACTTCGATTGATACAATGTTTCGTAGTAAAACATATACCCGACGTCGTAGAGAAACGGACTACGCTTTGACCTCGTCAGCCCCCAGTGGAACGACACTGGACAAATACCAACAGTTAATTTAAAGCCTCTATAACGCTCACAATCAACGAAACTTTCGTAGAGTATTTCGTCAAATAAAGTTTACACCTAAACAATCAGTGTTCTTTTTAGCGATAGCCACAATTTCAACGCTAGATGTTGTATGATTACATAGATATTTGTAGATACAAAATGCTCGTTTTTATTTATTTATGACACAATTAATTACATGTTAATTTCCCGCTAATATATCTATCCATACGATACACGAGCACTAAAATGGTACCATGTTAGGTGTCGTATGCATAGATATCGTTGCGGGAAATTAAAATGGAATTAAATATGCAAAACAATAATAAAAACGAGCATGTTGTATCTACAAAGATCTATTTTACCAGATCACATCTGGCGTTGAAATGTCGGCTATTGCCATAAGAAACAATGCGTTTTAATTGTTTAGCTTTATTTTACGAAATATTGTACGAAATTTTCGTTGATTTTGAGTAGTAATGTTTCTTGAAGACACTGCCTTTCCTTCCATAACCTTGCTCGGCCATTTAAATCTTCAAATGTCGTATGTAGCTTGTATTTTTCGAGTGTCAATGGTCATTGTCGAGTGTCGTATCGTGCATCGCCTAATTGTCGTATGTCGATCTCAAAAGACCATAGTTCAATGTTGCACTAACCATTCATCGTGCATATTATATAGTTTGGATATCTTCTTCAAATCATGAGGGGATTTCAATGTTTACGTTTACAAATATTCAAGTGTGTTCTCAACAGATTCTTAGACGGAATGCTAGAATCTGAATGTTCGTGCAGTATGCTCGTTAACTTACAGGAAGGAGAGACGTTGTCTGACGGTGGACAAAACATTGACAGCGGCAGCTTCATGGACTCAATTGGTAAAAAGAAGAGCATCTTGCGCATCCTTAGCCGCTTCGCCGAGAAGACGTATATGGTGGGAGTCCCCTACATCAACAACGCCAAGCTCTGGTGGGCGAAGCTGATCTGGTGTTTCCTGCTCCTGTGTGCCTTGGGGGCGATGAGCCTGCACCTATGGTATCTCCTAAACCAGTTCTTCTCTTGGCCTACTGTTACCAAGGTGGAGCTTGGATTCTCGGATCTCCGCTTTCCACAGATAACTGTTTGCAACGTCAATGTGTTACATAAAGGGAAGCTTGTATGCTGGTGCCTATACGCTGAAACAGTTAGTGTACACAATGAAACCAGAGAACGTCGCACCGAATCAGTTCAATCCATATTATGATCCTAATAAAAATGAATCACCTAGTGATGATGAAGAAAATGAATCACCTAGTGATGAATCATCTGGTGACGCAGACCAGACGCAAGGTCCTTCATCTTTTAACACAGGCAAACCAATTTCTAACAAGGTTAACACAGTTTTGAATGTTCCTAATAACGTAATGTACATGTGTTTGTCGACACAATTTGTCAAGACTTGTCACTAAAACTTGTATGTAAATGTAAACGTAGATTATTTCATTTTTTAACTTCTATGCGTATCGATGTTCGTAATTGAAGTTGAATACCAGACCTGATAATCGACTCGTTGCGGTCTCTTTCAGCGTCGTAAGCGGTATGTGGACACGTACGGTGATATTGACCCCTCAAAGTACGACCCAAACAAACCGCCTTCGCCCCCTCCGCTGCACAAAGAGTACGATGGCAAGAAGGACTCACAGGAAGAGATAGAACTCGCCTTTAGTACGCTCTACATGAATATAAATAGGTTAGTTACTCGAATGCGTAAACTGTTTACCTGTAGTTCTCTACGATACTATTAGCCTTTACGACTTACATGAATATCATAAATATAAACCAGTAATCATCCCGAGTGAATACACTTTATAGTCCTCTACGATACTAAAAGCCTTTAGAACGATCTACATGAATATCATGAATATAAACCAGTAAGTATCTCGAATGCATAAACTGTATAGTTCTTTGTGATTCATCTGGTCTTAAGAACGATCTACACGAATCTAAATCCCGGTTGTGCGAAAATAAGTTAGTTAAAAATCGCATTGAGAACATCCTATATGAATATCAATAGGTAAATACTTCGGAAGCGTTTAAATGACGTCGTTATCAGATATAGCTAGACTTGTTAACACCCTGTATGGATATCGATCGGTAAATATTTCGGATGGATGAAAATGAAGATATGCCAAGATATAACCCGCCTTAAGCACACACTATATGAATATAAGCCGTTGGGTATTTTTGGATGTGCCAAGGTCTGCTGGACGAAAATGACAGTGTTCTTATAACGCTATCGTCCTTAAAACGCTCTATAAGAAAACAATCGCCAAGTATCTCCGATATTTGAAATGTACTTTATTTCCGTCGAACTTGCACTTAGAACAAACATTTAGATCGGTATGTATCACATAATTTTCTAATGAATCAGCAATTTATTTATATTGGTACATTAAAATCGATGTAACATATTATTATTATAATAATATATAACTAATCATAGGCAAGCGAAACCAATTTTCATCTAAAATAAAACGATTCTATTGGCAAACGAAAAATGGGGACAATTTATCACCGGGATTTTGCGGTCCTCTGTAAAAGTTATGTTATAAGGGGCATGGCGATTTATTTTCAGGATTGACAGGGCTCGACTCGGACACAACATCAGCCATATGCTACTCAGCTGCACTTTCAACGGCCGCGTCTGTGACGCAGGGTAAGCATTCAGCACAACGTCTGTGACGCAGGGTAAGCATTCAGCAAAACGGCCGCGTCTGTGACGCAGGGTAAGTATTCAGCGGCCCGCGTCTGTGACGCAGGGTAAGTATTCAGCGGCCGCGTCTGTGACGCAGGGTAAGTATTCAGCACAACAAATAAAGAGCCTTATATTTGCAATAAATGAGGCGTGTCGCAGGTTTATCGGTTGTTTGTGATTATGTTATTTGTGTTGAGATTATGATGATTATGATTTTATATATAATAAATAATATTCTTTTTATCAGCGATTCAGTACTTTTCGTTCTTTTTATGATGATATCATGTATCTGTCAATTTGTCGCCAGAACGTTTTGTTTTACTAAGTCTATCAGTCAGCATACATGCTAAGGGACTTTATATCTTACATTTTAAATACGCTTCAAAGTAAGTCACCACATTAAAATCAGTATATTATACACCGTTCATTACGCTTGAGAGTAGATCACCATACCGCACACTGTCTATCGTACACACATCGCCACGCTGAAAACCGACCGGATCCCCATGACCATCTGTCTGGCACAATTCATATTTTACGACGATTCCTATATGTTTATAATGGACGAAATGGTGATAGCCGTCTTTTCGTTACTTATTTTACTACATACCAGTAGATCTATTGTTATTAAACAGCGAACGGTATACTTATGCGGCAGTAAGTTGTCTGGTCCTATCTTAACAAAAATTTCATTTATCGCTAGTTTTTATGAAACAGCTTTTGTAAACACTTGTGTAGAGATTATTTTTATTCGACTATTTCTTATTACTATGATATGTCGCCAAAATTGGTTCTAACAGCTAGGCGATTGGATGTGCGTTATGAATCACTTAAATGCTGCCATTAGTGCGCACACACATGACAAAATACTGATCCTAAATAATACTGTGAGTCGAGTGCATAGACTTAACATTCTAGCTAAAGTGGATCGGGTAACAAATTTGAAGATAGGCCTCCTGATATTAAAGTTTACAGAATGTGCCCGTTGTTTATCATATGACATAATTATTTACTCATATAATAAAAGAAGACGAATTTTGAAATTAAGAATGTACATTTATGGTATAATTATGCTTAATTGCAGGTTAAGGGGCCTTTTCATGTTTTGGTAAATTGACAAAATTAAAAAGTATTGTTTCAGATTCGCAAATGTTCGTTGTAGTTATGATATTTGTGAGGAAACAGTAATACTGTAAATTTACCATGCTCTAAAATATCAATTATATGCATCTTTTGACGATATAAAAACCTTAAAATTATAAAGCGTTGCAACGCGAAACGATTGAATAATTTGGGGAGTTCTTCTGTTGTCGTTATATTTTGTGATACTACGAGGATTGCTTATATAAAGTATAAAATACACCACTCATTTATGAGCACGGATGGAGGAGGGTCTAAGCGATAGACTTTTAATCCAGGGGTCAGTTGTCAGTTGAGGGTTACTTTTTTATCTTAAAAAAAAATATTCTTGTTTTTTTACTTGAGCTTTTTAGATAAAATGTTTACATTTATCAATATAAAACATGTAATGACAAACTTCTATACATGCCAAAATCCGTGAAAAGGTCCCTTTAGAGCAAGAGCTAGAAAGTAAGAGTTAATAAATAAACAGACACAACAAATGTAATTTAGTGATTTTATTACATAAAATCATTCGAAAAGCACAACTAGCTTGAATACAAAAGATCTAAAACCAACAAAAAACAAAAAATGAAAATAAGTGGAGGAAAAAAGTATAAAAAAAGTATCACAAAGATTGAAAGACATGAAAAGAAATGGAACGAAAACTCTCGTGCTATTAAATGACTCCAAACCACAGGTCTTTGTTCTAATCCCATAATGGTAAAACAATACTGAAAAAATGCACTTCATAACTTATATTAATAAAACACTTTTATGTAATATGTAGAAAAAATAAATCTTTGTATAATTAGTAGATCACTTTTCAAAATCTTTAATTTTATCTACACAATAACATACAATATACGTATGAATCATTTAACACAACGGCGATGCTTGATTTTGTATAATTTAAGCCTTAGCATAAGTTGTTATGAAACGGATAATGAAAAAACAAACACCTCTTGTGAACTAATAAATCGAAAGACAAACAAAGCGCATTTCTAAAAAATATGGCACAGGTAGTATTTGCAATTATATTAACTAAAAAATGTAAATATCTACACGATTTTCTCGTCACAAAGTTACATGTAATTATTCTTAACATGTATTGAACGGATAGTTGGTCAGCTTAAAACAAGTCTTAATAACTCATTGATTTACTATGAACAAAAATAGGCGCATTGATTTTTAACTGGCAAAGACACTTCGAAAACATTACGAAACTCCCACTCTTGCACTATACGATGTAAAACATACATATAGATCAACAATCTAAAACTGACATGGAAAATGTAAAGCCATGGCGATAATAACTGCCATTCAAGGATTTTAAACTAATGCATACGTTAAATTTAACGCACATGTTAAACAAGCATTTGTGAACCAAAAATGAAACCGTTTTAACACAAGTTTCACCACATTTTCGTCGTGGCGAATGATACAAAATACCAGTCAGGAATAACAAACTGAACAACGGAATCAATGATACAAAATTAACACCGGCATCAAAATGAAAAACTAAATTGTTACGCAAAATAAAAACAGAAAAATGTAACTGTATACAGTATATGTCATGGATAAATTAGAAATACAGTTGAAAACAAAGTAAAAAAAAAACAAACAACACAAGCAATCCTTGATTACAGAGTACGAAAAAACAACACAAGACGTCAACGTATGATCTATTACATATATGTTTTAGTAAGCATGATTGATTTCAGATTGGCAATGACCGGGCATAACATTATAATATTGGAAACAATTAAATATACTTTGTACACAAGATACACGGATCTGTAAAATATAGAACTATTGAAACAAAACACTATGCCATGATAAGATAAACATTGTTAATTCTCTGATCATGTGAATACACGGTGCTCAAATGCTTTACATCAAAGCATAGGGAAAAACTTAATTGACTCTAAAACAAAATCAATATATATAATTGTTGAAAAATAAAATGACGAATGTTAATCATAATCAAAAACTCTGAATGTGTTACAGACACTGTTACCTCCTCAATAGATGTTCAGACTTAGACACAGACACATCAAGTATATATTCTACAGTGGACACAAAGACAAACGGCCTTTACTTAGCCAAAATTGGTCGCATTCAAAAACCCGTCTGAACAATCATATACATATTGAGACAATTACTCTGGGAAAATATTATAGAGATTTACCTAGTACATAAAGTGGGATAAAACAAACACAACTGATAGACTATACATTCTATGAAGAAAAAAAAGACAAATGCACATAATTCTGCCAAACCTTACACAATACATGTATACAATATAATAGCAGTTATAAATTCAATATGACTTTGTCGGGAAGCAAATCATAATTTACAAACGGAATTTTAAATTTCAGCATTAAATGAAGTACTATATTTGACAAGTAAACCAAGTAAAAGATAACCAACTCACTACTATGATCTATACACGAAAAAAGATAGTTTACAACTGAGCATATTCACGACAAATAGCACCTTATTTGGAATATGATGCGTGGTTACAAATAATTTCTCATTACAACATCAACAAAGAGAAAAGATAAAACAGGTTAACATTTATTTATAATGAATTTTCCAGTTCTGGAAGTAAACTATAATATTCACCGTGATAATCGCATGCCTTCGTGCCCAATGATCAGCTTTTTCGGCCATTATTATTTCCTCTGAGTACGGTTGCCACCTCGTCTCACCTGTGTTGACCGAGCCTCTTTCTGGTTTAAGCGCACTCTAGCGGAACCAGCCCTTGGACCGAACGACACATGATCCTGCCATGCGTTTCCAGTCGGTGTGCCTCCAGTGAAATCGTCATCGTTGTCGTCATCATCAGGCACGTCAAAAGAACCTTCCCAAAATGTCGTTTTTCCCACGCCCGATTCAAACGTGTCGCCATATCTGTGCCTATTGAGAGCCCTGCGTTCTTTCAGAAGTTCCTGTCTAGACTTTTCAACTCCCTGTTGAGGAAACTGATGAGCTGGCATAACGCATCCTCCGTCGTCGTAATATTCAATCATTTTGCGCCAGACAGGGTCACATTGCAGGAGATTCCTATTGCCTTCAAGTGAGAGAAAACCGCTATAAAGATCTGGCAATCAAATCTATTTCAAAGAATACATGTGCATATACTGAAATATATACTTTGCATGAATTGAACCAACAACTATTATAGTATTGAGTGATTGAAATTGATAACGTTTTACTATTTCCACATATTTACAAGTCATACTTTCAGATTAAAAGAATGATTGTGTTAATCAATGGTGTTGTTATTTAGAAAAGCAATCTACCAATAATGACCAAGCCTTTCCGAGCTCTTGTTATAGCAACGTTGACCTGGTTACGGTCTGTGATGAAGCCTAGATTGTGCTTGCACCAGCCCAAGGTCGGGTTATTTTCTATTTTGTACTCGGGTAAGGATCGCACAGTGCTGAAGATCACATAATCCCACTCGCCACCTGTACATTAAAAACAAATCTAAAATTATTTGGAAGAAGCATTGAACTAATTCAGAATCATCGTCAACTGCATTAGCGGAATGTATTTTCATGACATGCTAATCAGCCATGCATGGAACGGTCAATAAGAAGTCTTCCTGTAGTAAAATGCGCATTTTATACCAAAACATTTTTGGTCGCTCACCTTGACTCGAAACAACAGTGCTGACATTTGTGTCTACCAGTCGTTCGTCCTTCAGTCTGCGTCTGATCTCGGCACACTGTGCGTTATATTGAGAAAGGATGCACACCTGCGCGTAGTCGGTTTGATCACCAAGATACCGGAAGATTCTTATCTGTGTAAAACCATAATAACTATGATTACCTAAACAAGGTGATACATACACATTGCGAGGTAACGGGATGTAACGTTATTGTTGTCTACACCACAATGCACATGCATCTTCATCGGATATTGGTTAAAAGTATTTTTAGTTGACGCATTTTTAATTAAACGTTTTCTTATTTAGTCAGATACACCGTTGAACATGACAAAAAGTGGTAATAGCTAAATGAATCTCGAAGTCAACACTCACCACTTCATTGATTTCCGCTTCGTTACTCTTCGACTGTTCATTGCCGTCTTCCGTGGACACTGTAAGCACTTTCTCCTCTCCCTCAACGTGCAAAAGGACGTGTGGGTAAATACGTTCGGGGCAATCGCCACGCGGACATGGCATTCGGGATAATCTAGCGTGCGGACACACACCGTTTGGATTTCGTGGCCAAATCTGAAGAGGCCTTTCCTGAGGTCTTGATAACCAGGCGCCATAACGAGTAATTAATTTCTTGTCATAAAACTGGCGAGACGGAAATTCGCAGATAGCTGGATGCTGAAGTTCAAAATAACCACTCAACGATTAAGGTAGATCACGCAACAAAACACGGGCAAGAACAGACTATTCACAGCAACAATGGTACGAAATAAACAAGTTCAGATTGATGCTTCTTTTCAAAAAGTTTTGTATATATACTCGACAGGATATAATCGCTAACAATCATAGTAACTGACGACATCTCACTTACCATGCGGTACTGTTCGTTTAGCATAACAAACTGAACATTGCATGCACTGCTTGAATTTGCGTATCTCTCAAACAGCGACGTCTCCATGCCCAGCTGTCCTGCCTCTCTACACATGATGATTGGGCGCAGCTGTTTGTGGTCCCCAATTAAAACGACCTGTTCAGCTTTTGTAGCAATAATCGGAACCAAACATTGTGGCTCAGGACACATTCCAGCTTCATCGACAATCACCTAAAAGTATGCAGTTAAGTAAAAATATATGTTAATACTCTCAAGTAAACGTAATCATAAAGCTCTTTTTCATACGTGACCGTGAATAAATTTCAGAAATCGTCAGGTCTATAATATCAACAAGTTAATAGAATCAACACACAAAATAAATCTACTGCGAAATTAAAACGAAAACAAAGAACCAATTAACATACCTGGTGAACGGACGTTGCCTCCAACACCTTGGGGTTTGAGCCTACTGCAGTGGTGCACAGAATAACATCGTGCTTACGTATCTCGTCTATGGATGCCTCACGGATAAGATGCACGTATCTGCTAACCTCTTTGGGCATTGGGGCATAGTTGTTTTTCTTGAAGAATTGGTCCATCGCTTTGATTTCCTCGGCGTATTTCTTACCCTTTTCACGAATCAAGTGATGTAATGTCACGGATTTAAGAATCGCATCTGGCTTCAAAGTCCGCGTACTCTTTTTTGATACGAATGTGCGACCGGGAATGGGAAAGTCCATCGCTTCAATGGATCGACCGTAGACTCTTATAAAGTTTGGTTTGTAATTGCCCATTCGATTCAACATCCATCCTGCAATATGATATAAAAGAAAACAATTTTCCGTTATACTTGTAACGGATTACTATTGTATCAGTACCGACCTAGAAACGTACACTTCACCTGCAGTTATGTAAAGACGAAACAATTGACCTGTCAATACTTACTGGCAACAAGATCAACCGACTTGTTTGACGGTCCACAGAAAAGCACCTGTTTGCTGGGCTTTCCTTCTCTGTGTAGAATACGGTTTATCTTGTCAAACAGGTACATTAGTTTGATCCCCGTGTACGTTTTTCCAGTTCCTGGAATTATTATACGCTCATATAATTCAACTAACTATTTAGTCAGATAGCAAAATAAACTTTATACGATTGCATTTCTTCCATTCATGTCTGACTACTTTTAGTGTTATTTATTTCATGCATGTTAAACAATAATCCATCGACTATTTACCAGGTGGGCCCTGAATAAGAGTGAATCTTGATTTAAGTGCTTTGTCAATGGCTTCCTGTTGCATTTTATTGTTTGGCGGAAGCGGCCTTTCATCACTTCCCTCCATTCCTTCGAACGACAAGTCACGCTTTGACAACGTGCTCACAATGTGCATATGATCTCGGTCTGGAAGAGAAACCACATGTCAATACAGATGAATACAGAGTTAAAATATCTTACGAGAAAATATAGTAATAAAATACATCGAAAAACATCAAGCATCATTGTGCCAAGTAAATGGTAGCACAAGTCCTTCATTTAGGGCGAGTGATCAACATCACAGCTAATCACACAAAAACATACGAATTAAACCCTTACCAAGATCTGGTATTTTGGTGTTGAGGGCAATATTTACCGCCAAAATATTGCCACACGCAGCTAGCTGCTTAATAAAACTTTCCGTTCTCCTGCAACACGAACTTCATTGTAAGCATATTAGACAAAACTTTTTAAATGTATTATTTAATATTCTGTAGATAAGATGAGTTTTCAACTACTTTTTTTAATTATTTATTAGACTGTTTAAATTAAATGTATGCATAACCATTAGAAAGTAGTACTTTAGGAATTGTAAATTAAAAAACACCTTTGTGTTGGTATAAGAGTGATTAGTTTGTTTCCTTAAATACGAAATGCATTTTACCTATCGACTTCCGACTTTCGCAATATCTCAACCTGATATTTCGCGTTTTTCGCATCTTGTGTCAGTTCAAGGGGAACTGTTCGGGTTTTGTCATGAAGTTCAAATGAAACCTTTAATTTGCCTGTCTGGTTTGCATCTTTCAGCTTCTTGACACCGGTCACCTGCGCATGTCCTACCCAAAAGTTCTGCAGGTTTCCGAATACGGATTGGCAATCATTGGCTTCATGCTTGGCATTTGGAATAGCTGCCTTCAAGCAGAGCCAGTCATACGAACAAGAGTCGCGGTCGGTTTCACCATCTTCTTCGTCGTCGGTTTCTGTGCCCGACAATTCTATATTTCTGGTCTCGCAATGAGCAAGACACAAGGAAAATTTTCCTTGTCGCTCTGATGTAAATTTGATAGGAATATTTTTGATGCAGCATGATTCTTCGTTCTGAACTATGCCAGTGGCCGCCTCCATCAAAATCAACGGTAACCAGCGTTGCAAGTATTGTTTTACGTTCCGGTATTGATCGCATGTTGAATTCGTTACATACTGGTAGAGATGCAAAACAGGGTCATCCGTGTGCAACAGGCAGAGATTGACACTGTGTGTCATGTGAAACAGCATTGGTTTTACAGCTAACAAGCCCCTCTGTGGCCCTGCTGTCATCTGAACGTTCAACGTCTGTCCTCTCAAGAATTTCAAGGAGAATTTCGTGCTCGGTTGCAGGAGTGCGATATCGCGACATTCAGTGCTGACATCGTCATAACCTTTGTCGTTGATCTTTTCCTTTGAGGCAGCGATCTTCATGTGTCTCGAAAGGTCATCAAGTCGACCATTAGCTGCCGCTTGCACCATTTTTGCCCAGATGGGCAATTGAATGAACGTTACATGTCTCAGATGATTTAACGGAAGGACGTTGCCGCGATCTGGCGGGTACATAGGGGCCTCACCTTTGACATCATAGAGACGTTTTCTCCAAGTCGCTTTAACACTGTTCCAGTTTGTGATTGGGTCCGTCAACACCTCTGGTTTAAAACCCATGTCGAGAAGATTAAAACTCAACTCTCGATTCGTTTTCTTTGCGTGTTTTAGTGAGGGAGAACATAACGACAATCCGCGGTCTGAGACATCATCAACGAAACATCCTATCATCTGTGGGTTGTTGTGCAAATCGACAGCTTCCTGAAGCGCTTTACAATCTCGTTGGTACTGCTTAGACCTCCTTGACATTGCATTCACTTTCACACAGATATTTTCTATTTCTTCCCTGCTGTACGGAGCTTGCTGACGCCGTATATAAGCCCGTAACAATCTGTGAATGACGAGATCATTGTACCTCCTGATGGGAGAGGTAAAGTGCGTGTAGGGAAACAACCCCAAGGAGTAATGTTTCCCATCTTCTTCCGACACGCTTGCGGCGCACACATACCCAGCACGTTCTTGGATAGAGATCCATTGCTGATAGATGACATGTTGATACGCAAACAACAGATCTGTCTGAAGACTTTTCGCTGCAAATTTAGGTGATGACTGCATTCGCTTCCATAGCCCTTCTGTAACCGCGACGTGTTTAGTTTCTGTATTTGCATCCACGCTGTCTAGATAATTATTGACGCCTCTCTCCAAGCCATTCAGATTTTTCCCTTGAAACATAGACATAATGTCAATGTATGGTCCATTCTTATTGATGAATTCTTGAAGACCTTCCAAACAAGGCGGTGACTGGCGACGAATCGGTAGACAACCCTGAAATCGCCTTTTCAATACCTGCGCTATTTTTTTGTTGGCCATTATCATGAATTCTTCAATAAGGTAATGTGCTTCCTTAGTTTCCGACATCGACTCGTCGTCCGTACTTTCCTCCCAATCTTGATTCATTGAAAACATCGCATTACCAAGTCTTCTCATTCTGATGTGTTTTGCCAATCGAAACATTATTCGAATGTCCTTTGAAAGTTGGTTATCATTGCAGCTTTCGTTTGATTGAATTATTTTTTGAGCCTCGCCATATGACAGCTGTTTCCGCGACCTGATGAAGGATTCTTCAATTAGAAAATTGTCACCTTCCATCTGTCTGTGTTGCCCTTTGTTATCAAGGAGTAAGAACACTGACATTGTCAATCGCCGTCGATGAGGCAACAGACTGCAGATATTTGAGCTTAGTGGTTCAGGTATCATGTTCCTTGGTCTTCGAATTCCGGGATAAAATGTAGTGGACCGGTCATGCGCTTCAGTGTCGATAGGATCGTCCTTTTCAACAAACGATGAGACGTCTGCAATATGAATACCAACTCTATACCCGTCCCCATCTGACTCGATACTTAGAGCATCATCCAAGTCTTTCGCGTCTGTCGGATCTATTGTAAACACCTCCAGATGTGTCAGATCGGTTCTTCCTTGAAACATGTTTTCCTTTGGTTCATCTCTACCTTGGCGAACAATGCTCTCGGTCCTGTTCACTGTTTCACGTTTGTACATGGATGGAACTTCATGCTGGAGGTTGAGTATCGTCAATCCTTTCGGAATGCTGTTGCCCCAATTCAAAATCTTGATGATGGCCCCAATAGGATAAACATGAAGCGGACTCCAGCTTATATAGGCGACAAGAAACACGTACGTTTTCTGTCCAGCAGGATTTATGTCATATATCTTTGGCTCACAAAGTATTCCCGCCCTCTCATCGTATGCATAAACTTCACACTTGAAGCGTTTGACTTTGTGTCCAAACTTTTCAACAATCTTTTTGTTGATAATGTGTATTTTGGGTACAGTTTTACACATCGGGCGTACCAGATGACTGTCTACTTCGTCCATTGTGCAAACAAAGACAGGGTTCTTAACGTCCTTATGACGCTGGCGTTCCAATACACCGAGGACTCTACCAAATCGTTTCTCGTGCTTTTCATTGTCGTCCAGTAGTTCTACGAGAACTTTATCTTCATTGAAAACTTGTCCGATCTTCGATCGTCCAGATATTTCGATCACTGAAAAAGGATGATTTCCGCCAACAGGAGTGCAAAACGCTTCGTGCGCGCCTTCAATTTGAATGGCACAGGGAATATACTTTTGTGGGTTCATCAGAATCTTTTCTTTCATTTCAGCCTCCGATAAAGGTTTTACATAGAAAGTTAAACGTTTCGTTACATCTGGATGTCTGTCTTCGAACTGACTCAGATACGCCATATTTAATTGAACGCCTCGTTTCAACAATATATCCTCTTTCATTAAATTTTCCACATTCTCATGTACGTCAGCCTCCTGGTAGAACCGACAACTTTGTTCATAAAACGAGGCATTGTCATCTATCAACGGTTCATCGTCCTCAATAGCATCTTCAATATTAAGACCAGATGTATTCGAGTTGGAATTTAATGATTCAGTTTCATCGTCAGTGTCGTCATCTGAATCTGAATCAAAGATGCTCAGGTAATCATACAGAACAGAACTTGTGTTACTCGCCTGGCTTGCATTTCTAGTGCGATCAGAGGTCTCGTCAATTTTCAGCTGGCTCAACGTGCTGTTCACATTGTCTATTCCATTACTTTGGGAGTTGTTACTAGAGCAACCTTCAACTGGTAATGTTCGGTTATAAATTTTTCGTTCGGCACTTCCATTCGAGCTCTCTGTTGACTTTTGCTGCTGCTGTCTTTGGGATTTTATTTGTTGTTCTTGAACTTTATCAGGGGTTGCTAAGAGAGGGCTCCGTGCTTTGGCTTTAATAGAAGAAAAGTAGGTACATGCATTTGTGATAAATATTACTTCATGTATATTTTACGTTTGACTTAATATCAATTAATATATATATACTCTTTCAAACGCAGATAGTGTGTTTTAAAATACGAATAAATTGTAAACTTCATTTTTTTACACAATCAAATGAATTGAATACTTTGAACTTAAAATTGAAATAAACCTTACGTCTTCTGCGCTTCTTTTTACGTCGAGATTTGTCAGACTCCGGTGCGGTGGCAAGGCGAGTATCTGTAACCTGTGCAATATGAAACTATTGAAGTCACGTCCATATCTACACGTTAAAGGCATCGGCTGAGAGCATATCCTAACAAATGATGTACTGTGAATACAATACCCATTTAGTTGTGACTATTCAGTAAAGGTTCTTTTTATAACGCGTTACTTGTGCTGCAGAATGAGTGGCAAAATAATCCTTATGTCTATGTGGACAATAGTATTTAAAGTTTAGAACTGCTAAACATATGTCATCACATTTGACTCACATTGTCGTTCACCACATTGGTCCCTGCGAGCCATAATTCGTCGGGTTCGATGTTCTCATGTGTTGGGATCTTCATAACAATCTCCTCGCGTAGCGCTTCGAGACGTTTGCGATCGTCATACTCCTTAAAAAAGATTTTTTTTATTTTCGTCGTCAATGTTTTTAACATAAGATCACCTGCTGAACATTCGCTAAACCTGTTACTGCCATCAAAGTAACACAAATCCACGCAAAACAGGGAAACAATATAGAAGTATTGTAACTCGAGAAACTTCATTAGAAGATAAATTCGTACCCGCTAGTCTCTTATGTAAGGAAAATGACCACTTGCCTTAACAACATAAAGGCAATCAGAATATACAACATTTTACACAAAAGTTCAAAAGAAGGCGAACGACACAGGCTGTTTATATTAATATATTTTAGGCTGAGTTCAACAATCACAATCGTAACATTACACTTAAAATATTTTCCATATTATATCTAATTATTATTCACAAATCGATTACCACATATAGCATTAATTTAAATGTAGGAGGTATACTAAAACTAAGGTTTACAAAAAACTGTTCATTTATCTTTGATTTAAGTTAAATGATTTTCCCTTATTATTGAAGTAATTAATACCAGTAACAACATCATTAAACGCTACAGTTTTGCAACATGTACAAGCTTCATGTAATTAAGCGTTACATGTCTAATAAAAAAATTAAACAAGAAAAAGCAAGCTTTTTTCCATCTAGTGTCTTTCTTAAAACCTCTTAAAAAATAATTGTTGTGCCGTTGTTTTGTTAAAATAATGAAATGCTAACAGTAATTGTACTAGCATAAGTCTCAAATAAGGCGCTTCGTCATCTCTTGAAGTAACCGTATAGTTTTTATTTGAGAAAAAGAGGCTTTGGAACGATAAAAACGGACTTATGGAACTCTATAATCTACATTATTAATGAATGAATAGATATCAACATTGTAGTGTGATTGTTTATTTTGTCCATCATTTTAATCCAAATGAGCATATATGGGCAGATTCATATTCATGACATTAACAACTCGGTCATTTATATTGACTAGGCGAGTTATTGAAGCTAGTTATGAAGACCACTCCATGCATTAAGAACTATCGTTACTTCGGGATCAGCTGTCCAGATCCAAAGACAGTGTGTATTCGACAATACATGTTCTCTGACAGTAATCATTCATGATCATTAAGCCAAACGCATCTGTTCCGGGGTTTCATAAGCGAATTGAGTTGGCTTGTTAGGTTGCACGAAGAATTTGCTCAACTGTGCATGCGAGTCATAGCATATGGTTATATATAATAAGAAATTACTTATTACATAAAATTGCTAAGATTATTATAAGTCAGAGCATCTCATTCTCTGTGCTGCCTCTTTTACATCTGTCACAAATTGTTGCATTCATTGAGCTGGCCAATTTGCATATAAATTTAACATCAACGTGTATGAATAACTTAAGTTAAGGAAATATTGTTTTTGATATTTAGCTCGCCTAAAGATAAAATGCTCGTTTCAGGCGTTCGCGATTATATTGTTCTGTTATACTAAGTAAAAGTGTGAGTTTCCATTGAACTGGTACATAATTTATGTCATTGTTGCATGATGTTTCCACTTTTGTCAAATTAATGTCAATATAATCGACAACTATGATAAATTTACTCTAAACTTTTAACATGGATAACCCTAAATCTCTTTTTGTAATAAAACTAATAAAAGTGTGTTGTTCATTTCTGAACCGAACACATGTGTAACTTGATTAATTGATTAGTCACCTAGATTTGTGTTCCATTTACACATTCTTATATATACTATGACCATTCAAATAAAAACTCAGACACATTTGCAAATTCATATGGATTAGTCCAAAAAAATTATTCCTAAAATGTACCTTGCAATATTTCAAAGCAAGCTCGCACTTCTTGAGTGCCAGATCGTAGTCTCCGGACATACACAGTGCCTTGCTCCACAACTCAAATGCTTCATAATCATTGTAGTCGCAGAATTCTTGTAGGACTAAACAGCAAAGAAGTGAATTAAATTGTTCTTTAAATAATAATCCTCGCATAAAAAAACAATTGTGTTATTACTGGGTTTATTGAAACTTATAATTCGGAACAAATGTGTAACGTAACTGTCGAGCAATAAAAGAACAAACATGTATTATTATAGTATACATAAAGTAAAAGACGGTACTTACTGATACTGCATACTTTTTTCGAGGCCATATGGTCTCCCTGAAGTGATTACACACACTATTGAATACGGCAATCATATTATTAAACATGTTGGTTAAATTATAAGTTTAAAGATTTAATGACACAAATTAAAACACAAGATTTAAATAAGGTCTATTTAACTAAAGAACTTTTTTAAGTGTGTATGTTTCTATCATTTACTATTCTTTTGACAGTTGGATAAGTACAGACCTCTTTAAACCGGACCTTATCATCATCGTATGGATGTCTATTTGAAAGGTTTTCAACTGTTTTTATTGTTTATAAATCCTTTCATAAACACACAAGAGTCTAAAATCCACGAGTATAGTGCATTTTAATAAAATATTGCATGAATCCTCAATTATTGAAATATTTAATATTTCTGTAACATATACATACCATATGAAATAAGCATCTGGCAGTTCTCTGCATGACCTCTTTATGGTCCGGCTGTGACCGTGTATTTGGCATTCCAATACCATGGGAACGCCCTATTGTGACGTACAACATGTTGATTTCTCTGTCTATCCGTAAACACAGGTTCCATTTCTTTCTTTTTTCAACACGTTTAGCGATTTCGTTCAGTTCGACGAGAAGTCCTAATATATTCTGAAAATTTAAAATTTGCAAAACAAAATGTTCGATACAAATCATGCATATATAATGCTTTACCTCATGTCAACATGCGTAAGAAATAATGCAATCTAATAATGTTCGTTTAAATTAGGGATGTCAACGAATATCCGAATATCCGAATATTCGGTCCCGGACCGAATATTCGGATACTATTTTCCGAATCGAATATTCGGAAGAAAAAAAATCAAATAACATCGAGTAATTTCAAAGACTTTGTATTCGTGAAATTTGCTTCAAACATTGTAAAAAAGTTGTTCCTCGTGTCATAATGTTTAGTCCGGATAATTCGTCGCTATGGTGATGACAGTATACCGGTCATAAATCCCGCTAATTGCCTAACAAAGACAGTCACTTGTGTCAAAATTATGATAGGTTCAAATCGCATCGGCAATCAAAACACCGACCTGCACTTGATCCAATGACTCGAATTACATTTAAAAGTATCAAAGATTAAATGAGTAAAGGAAAAGCCGACTTGGTGTAAAAAAACAAATTAGACCGTATGGCAATTTAAACACCGACCCGTCTTGATCTAATAACTCGAATTACATTTAACATGATCAACGATTAAATAAGTAACGGAAGTGCCGACTTGGTGTGAAAAACAAAAAAGATCGTATGGTTAAAATCACGTTGTCCAATCAAAAAAGCTTTTAGAAAATAATTTACTCAACCTCTAATGAGTATTTGCGTATCGTATGGTCCAAACTTTAATTAATTACTCAATATTCAATCAGGTATTATATTTAAAGAAATGATTTTGGTATTTCGCCCTCATTTAATTGAAAATATTATCATTGCTACACGCATAAAGTAAATCTCTGTCCAATCAAAATGCCACCTACACCTTCCGCTGCTTGGAAGTATTTCACGAGATCATCCGAATTGAAGTCGGCAACGTGTTACTTGTGTGGAGTTAATCTACGTACATCCAGGGCGGTACGACGTCCAATCTTCTCAATCATATTAGTAACAAACATCCATCTTCTGCATCTTCGAATGATGCTGGGGACTCTAAGAAACAGTCGTCAATGTCATCGTTTTTGAGTACTCCTAAGAAAGTGTGTTTCCGAAAGTGAACGGCTTACATGTGCTATTGCGGAGAAATAGACTCTCCAGTGATCTGGTCGACGCAATCGTGTTTTTAAATAAGAACAATGTTCATGTGCCCAGTGACGCCGATCCGAGTGACTTTCAAATGTGGCAACGATGTTTTATTTGCATGTGTTCGCTATGTAAATAATACGTTTAAGTTCAGTTTAAATTATTTATAGATCTAACTGTTTTGTCATGTAATTATTTTGTCGTCATGTAAATAGTATGTTTCTCGTTCTATTGTTGATGTACAATATTAAAGCACGTGTTCGCTATGTAAATACTACGTTTAAGTTCAGCTTAAATTATTTATAGATCTAACTGTTTTGTTATGTAATTGTTTTGTCGTCATGTAAATATTATGTTTCTCGTTCTATTGTTGATGTACAATATTAAAAGTTTAAAAACAGTTTTCGTCATTCAATTTTAACAATTTGCGACGGCAATGCTGTGTCAATATTTAGTCACTTCCGGGGAACTTCCGGTAAAAACGAAAGTAGAATTCATGGAGTAATGGTACGGTAAACAAAGTTGATTTTTTTCTAACAGATGTTGACCGAATATCCGAATATTCGTTCGGAAGGATGACCGAATATCCGAATACCAATATCGGTATTCGTTGCCATCCCTAGTTTAAATATATTTGATATTCACAAGACGCCAGACATTTCCCAAAATGCGCTAGAGGTAGCATTTAAAAATGCTTCGTATTTTGTTTAAAAAAACTTTTATTATATTAAGTGTTTGAATGATTATAGAGGTGTGACAAAAGAATCAAGATGTACTATCAACTAGCGATGTGTTACAGGAGATACAAAGCCCCCAAATTAATTACGCACTTTGATCAGGAGCAACTATGTCGCTATTATGTCACGCAAGGTTTCATGGTCCTATTAGCGGACTTAACTTATTTCTTCTCTCAAGATTATGTCGATGCAGAAGCATATCCGGAAATACGCTACACAATTCAGATATGTTCTAAGGCACATTTGTGTACGACGAGACTCATAACAAGTTAACAGGGGAAATGGAAGAACAATATAGTTTAACAGATCGGGGTTCTCATGGCGGCCGTCTAAACATTAGGATTCTGCTCTCTACGTCTAGAGCTAATTTGAGTTACCCATACCTTGTTCAATCTACACATAGGCCGCTAAATAAGGAATTGATGTATAAAGTTCCATTATGATAGCTGAGTTCAGAATTATTTATTGGAAAATAGCAGTTTTATTTCTATTTGTCTATTATTCAGAAACGGTGACATTTACCGCACCAGCCTCATCTGCTTCTTAATGAAACCTCCGAGTGAGGTGGCTGAATTAACCCAAGCAAGGCATGTAAATAAGGTATAAATGTATTAATTTTTCATTACCGTACCTCAATTGTTTTTCTCTAGTAATGAAGAAAAGCTGATTGTTAGAAACAGTGTCCATGAATGTGACTCCCTTATAAACCTTGTACAATCACAACTGGAGCATATATATATATAAGGTATTAATGCAGGAAGGTTCGTTATAACAGCTCAATTCATTTTTGGGTAATTAAGCGGATGGTTTTTATATTACATAGCCCAATAATGGTGTAGGCTATATCCCGTCGATAATTCGTTTCAATTCAATTAGTTTCCATCAAAAGTGAACTTAAACCTAAAAAAAAATAATTAACCAACAGATACAGAACAATTAAGGTATCCCCTTATTTGGTTTTCAACGCGCGTTTTCTCCTTCATTCGAATCTAGGTCTTCGTACCACGAGCGGAATAAAAAACGTCTTCTATTCTGCATAACGGATACCTTCATGGTAATCTCATTCACATGCTATAAAATCAAATAAGTAGTTATTATGCATATGTATCTACGTGTGATGTTCCATAAAATATACCTCTATTTCTTCTAGATCCAGAGAGCGAAAACAAAATAGGATAATAACCCCAAATGTATAAAATACAGAGTAACGGTTTAACTTCAACTGACCGACCGACGGACGGACGGGCGGGCGGACGTGCGGAAAGACAGACAACTTATTAGAATCTTAAAGTAGTGTACATATTCGAATTCAAGATGACACAGAGAGATCACATACACGTTGATTTCCGGGTGCATCGTGAAAGATATTTCCCCACAAGACGTGTGAAACTGCCATATGTTCGTTTTCCGTCCACCTGTCGTCGAACAGTGTCGCTGAAACGATACACGTTTAGAATTCAAAAACGAACTCAACGCTGCTGTTAACGTGAACATGGCTTTTATATTCGGTAAGGCTCGATTGGTCATTGTCGGCTCGGGTACTACTTAACATTACCCCGGGTACTCTTAAGTATACTTACATGTACCCCGGGTACGGTAAATATACTAAAACGTACCCGGTAATTTTAACGCTAAATCGGTCGTTGTCGGCTTTTTAAAATTAAGTATGTTCACATTTATTTCTATTTTCAGTCAAATGGCCTCTATATTATCGGAACTCATACTCAAAAAGCATGTTGATGCAGTTTTTTTTAAAGAGAAGTTTTTTTAAGATAAACAATATCGTTTTACGTCAATCGATAGCGCGTTTTACGACATCGGATTTTGGGCGGGAATGCAACTCGGGTACAGTCTAATATCGCCCGGGTACGTTTAAGTATATTTACCGTACCCGGGGTACATGTAAGTATGCTCGAGAGTAAACGGGGTACATATAAGTAGTACCCGAGCCGACAATGACCAATACAGCTTAAGTAAGCGTTGCAGCACACTTTGAGCCCGTAAGAGGAGGTTAAAAACATGCTTTTGCAAAATGAGCAACAAATGTTGTACGGTATATGCCGATCCTTATAAGAATTTCGTAGACGATCGTGACGTAAATGGAATATGCGTTCCTCGTATGTCATTTTTCAAAATGACTCTTCCGCCAGGTTTGCAATAAGGTAAAACCTAATTGGCGTCGCACTGAAGTGCGACGACTAATATGTAATACGTTTTTTTTCGCTTATGAGAGAGAAGTTATTTTACGGATCAATGTATATATTTTTGTTTTAAGAATATCTTGCATAGTGGTGATTTTTTGTGTAAATTAGTGTAAAGAAGTACTGCATTTGTGCCTATTACATTTACTACAACATTTATTGCCAATAATGCAAAGCTAATTGTTTTAATTAATAACTGATCACAGGGACTGGGCAATAATAAAAGATCACAGGGACTGGGCAAATGCGCGAACCGGTGAAACTTTCTGGTTTTGTATAAAAACAAAACTTCATTGTTCCACTATCCTAGCAACCACCTAGTTACGAATAAAGGCGCTATAGAGCGCGAAGCGCGACACGTATTATTAATTGTAACAAGATAAGTATTGATGCAAAGCATCAAAGGGCGTCGGGAATTTCAGTGTAAAAGGCACTCAATGAAGTTACATGGAACGATTTTTTTTCTACTGTAAATATTAATAATTTGGCCGATTATTTTAAACAAAATAGAAAAAGATACTGGTATAACCATTATCTATAATATTGCGATATAACCCCCAAATAACCATTATTTATGATGTTGTGTTATAACCCCCAAATAACCATTATCTATGATTTTGTGTTGTAACCCCCAAATATTTCATAGTTCATTTTATTTATATTGGTTTCCTTTTTTACTGGCATACGTGTGCAGTTTTTATTAATGGAACAGAACTGTGTAAGTTTTAAAAAATATGCTTCTTCTTGTAAACGTAATTTCATATTTTTCTCAACTTCAAGGGGAGATGATTCTGAGCTTATTCTTACGTTGCTCATTTAACATAGGGGTTGAGTACTCATTGATATGAAAACACTGTAAAAGTTTGAAAGAAAAATGAATGAAAACTGTAAATTGCATAAAGAAGCTGCATTTCACAATACTTTGAAATTCAGTAAAAGATCATAATAGATTTATTGCTCCGATATTCATCATTTTCAATAGGGTTCGAGTAATACCGATATAAAAACACTTAACAAGTTTGGAAAAATTCAGACGAAAGTTGTGCAATCTTTTAAACAAGTGGAAATTGTTTATTTTGTAAAATTTAATAGAAAAATTTTGGACGTATTGTCCCGATGTTTCTCATTTTAAATGAGGTAAAATGCTCATTGATATGAAGACACTGTAAGTTTGGAAAGAATCTGATGAAAAATGTTGACATAATCACCTAACCAAGCAGTTTTTCACTTTTATTTTTAAATTCAAAGAGACATAATTCTGGACTAATGGTCCGATATGGCTTATAAAGAGTTTGGGTTGGGTCCTCATTGATAAAAAAAACTGTGCAAGTTTGGGAACAATCGGATGAAAATTTTGGACTTCGAACAACGACTTCAAAATTTCTCAACTTCTAAGGAAGATAACTATGGACGTAATGGTCGGATAATGCTAAAGGGTCCATACCACCTGGATAGTAATACGTGTCGCGCTTCGCGCTCTATATGTGGTTCTTAAAAAAAAATCAGAGGAGTGCTTGACTCTAGGGAAACGGGTTGCTGGGACACAACTCCTCATTGATAAGCGGCTGCTTCCTTTATCGCAACTCATTGTTACAATCAATAATACGTGTTGCGCTTCGCGCTCTATATGTGGTAGGGATAGTACTTAGGGCCTATGATAGACAACCATAAAAATACATGGATAATAGATGTGTTGTTTGCATTTATTTGTTAATATAAAAGCACGTGTATTTTTTATAAGATATTTAAGTGATGTAAGAAATTTTAATTAACGTTGTCACTACGCGGCATGCATTAATTTTAATAAAAATGTCCAATTGTAGTCAAAGTGGATTTTAAAATGTCTACATAAAATAAAGCTTTATTATATTTATTAACCTGACTGAAAAAAAATTGTCAGCAGCCGAACTGTTCCGTTCGTGCCGGAACCCGGGATTGAACCGGGGGCCTTTAGATGATTGTTGCGTAAACAACTTCAGTCTTACGCTCTCCCAACTGAGCTGTTCCGGCTGACATCATTTATGTACTGCTATTTGGTAAAGTTGTTAAAAGCGATCGTTATTATATGTCTATTAATAAACTAATACATTGTACGTTTTCGTACCACTACGCCTTCAAATAAACTTGCTTGCGCGATAGGTCGTCAAATATCGTACAACATTGATTTTACACTAAATAAGCAATCTAGAAATACCACAAAATAAATATATTTTGATTATGTTTTGTTTTTATACAAAACCAGAAAGTTTCGCGTATTTGCCCAGTCCCTGTGATCTTTCCCCTGTGATCAGTTGTGGATCAGTTATTAACTAAAACAATTAGCTTTGCATTATTGGCAATAAATGTTGTAATACATGTAATAGGCACAAATGCAGTACTTATTTACACTAATTTACAAAAAAAGATATTCTTAAAACAAAAATATGTACATTGATCCGTAAAATAACTTCTCACATAAGCGAAAAAAATGCATTACATACTAGTCACCGCTCTCCAGAGAGACGCCAATAATGAGTCTTGATAAAGGAAGCAGCCACTTATCAATGAGGAGCACCATCACAGCACCCCAGTCTCATAACTATTTTTAAGGTTTTTATTTTTAAGAACCACATATAGAAGGCCGCAGGCCTGACCCGTATCTTGCCAGTGGTATGGACCCTTTGGTATGGATCTTTAACCCCGTTCACTATCCAGCGTTTAAACTTCCGGGTTTACATTTAAACCGACTATTAATAGCTTATTAATATCTTAGTTAGAAGGTGATTTTTCAAGCGGTTCCGTAGTGTAGTGGTTACACGCTCGCTTCACATGTGAGAGGTCCAAGGTTCGAGTCTCAGTAGAATCAAATTATTTTATTTGTGTTCTATGTTAACTTTTTGTTTTGATGTAGACATTTTAGTTTAAATAAATAAGCTGCTTTATTGTAACCATTTTTTGTTTTTATTATGCCCATGAAATATATGTGTGAGAGGGTGGGTGGGGTCGTAAACACATTAAAACTTTTACAGTGTTTTCATATCAATGAGTACTCAACCCCTATCGTAAATGAGCAACGTAAGAATAAGTTCAGAATCATCTCCCCTTAAAGTTGAGAAAAATATGAAATTACGCTTACAAGATGAAGCAGATTTTTTAAAACCTACACAGTTCTGTACCATTAATGAAAACTGCACACGAATGCCAGTAAAAAAGGAAACCAATATAAATAAAATGAACTATGAAATATTTGGGGGTTTCAACACAAAATCATAGATAATGGTTATTTGGGGGTTATAACACAACATCATAGATAATGGTTATTTGGGGGTTATAACACAAAATCATAGATAATGGTTATACCAGTATCTTTTTCCATTTTGTTTAAAATAATCGGCCAATATATTAATATTTACAGTAGAAACAAGAAATATCTTTAAAAAAGATATACGGCGTTGATTGTGGTTGGAGTTTATGAAAGGTAGAGTTCAATGAATGAGATCAAGGATAGCTAATGTCGTTCTGTGCAGTTCTTAGCTGCATCACACGCAGTACGGGATGTAACGCGGAGTTTTTGCGGCTTATTTTATTACATATTGCTGGTCATAAACCTATAGATACAAAACAGAAAACCAAAAGAATTATGGAAGTGAAATTAAAACATATGAGCCAACCGGCCACACGCGAAGTATCCGTACCTATTATTAATATTTATACGCGCGTTCTTGGAACTAACCTGTTTTAGTGGTTTGTCGGGCATTGCTATTTGATTCGAGTATTACCAGTTTCGAGAATCATCGCGCTCATGCTTAACACATTAGTCAATATGGTGGAATAATTCTTGTAATTAAAAATAATATTTATCATGGTATTGTTGAAAACACATTAAGAATCTATTATTGACATACCATAATTATATCGCTGGATATCTTCATTTAACATCTTTCTGGTCTAAAGAAAATTGCAGTTCACATAGTTCACGCTATAGCGTCTTTATTATATAACGATTATTTCACTGGCCGCAAACTCCGGTCAGAACATAAGGCATTCGTGAAGACCCAGCGATGACCTGTATATAAACTCTGACATTCACACACACTAACCGCGAACTGACGAAAGTGTAGAATCTACGCACAAATTGTATTGATGTGAAGAGTTGAGTTTAAAACTATCTATCATGCCTTTTCATAAGAGATAAAATTGTTTCATGCTAATCACGCAGTAACACAGTGTTAGAAAGACGCTGCCATGTTTCCAATGTTCTGGTGGTATTCTCAAATCAGCCAATGGACTAAATGAAGTGTATTCATTCGTGGGTAGCCGCGGGCATTTTTATCCCCACGCTTTTTGAAAAAAAGGTGGGGATATTGTGGTGATCTCCGCCGTCCGTCCGTCCGTCCGTCCGTCCGTCTGTCCGTCCGTCCTGGCCACTATTTCCTCCTACACTAAAAGCACTAGAACCTTGAAATTTACACACATGGTAGCTATAAGCATATGTGCGACCCTGCACTATTTGGAATTTTGATCTGACCCCTGGGTCAAAAGTTATAGGGGTTGGGGTGGGGCCGCGTCAGAAATTATCACTCATTTTTTTAGGTTATTTTACATTTACTTCTTTATTTCTACACCGATTCACTTCAAATTGATACTGGACCTCACCTATGACAATACGGTCAATCTCAACCATGCATGGCCCCATTCCCAACCCTGGGGCGCCCCGCCCACATAGGCCACACCCACCAAAAATTTCCATTTACTATAATTTTTTCATTTCTACACGGATTCACTTCAAATTGATACTGAACTTTTGTTATGACATTAGGGTCAATCTCAACTATGCATGGCCCCAATCCCAACCCTGGGGCGCCCGCCCACATAGGCCACACCCACCAAAAAATTCCATTTACTATAATTTTTTCATTTCTACACGGATTCACTTCAAATTGATACTGAACTTCTCTTATGACATTAGGGTCAATCTCAACTATGCATGGCCCCATAACCAACCCTGGGGCCCCGCCCACATAGACCACACCCACCCAAAATTGCCTTTACTATAATTTCTTCATTTCTACACCGATTCACTTCAAATTGATATTGAACTTCTCTTATGACAATACAGTCAATCTCAACTATGCATGGCCCCATTACCAACCCTGGGGCGCCCCGCCCACATAGACCACACCCACCCAAAATTGCCTTTTACTATAATTTCTTCATTTCTACACCGATTCACTTCAAATTGATACTGAACCTCTCTTATGACAATACGGTCAATCTCAACTATGCATGGCCCCATAACCAACCCTGGGGCGCCCTGCCCACATATGTCACACCCACCCAAAATTGCCTTTTACTATAACTTCTTCATTTCTACACCAATTCACTTCTAATTGATGATGAACTTCTCTTATGACAATACGGTCAATCTCAGCTATGCATGGCCCCATTACCAACCCTGGGGCACACCTAGGTCAAACATTCGGCGTGGGGATACGCGTCGGCCTCTGCCGCGCCATTTCTAGTTATGAATGTAACCTAAAGGTCACCTTAGGTCAAAAGTGACGTTAATCAGCTACGCCGAAAAAATCGTTCCATGTAACTTCTTTGAGTGCCTTTTACACTGAAATTCCCGACGCCCTTTGATGCTTTGCATCAATACTTATCTTGTTTACCCAATCAAATGTAATATACAGTCAAGTTACCATTACCGGATCAGTAGTATAATAAAGTGAAAAGAAATAACTGTTTTGAGACTTCTTTTACACTAGTTTGATTAAATATTACCTTTGCTTACTGATTCAGCACATAGTCTTATTTTTAAACACAAGCAACATGTATTTGTGATACTGTTTTATTCGACGCATAATTCATGCATTAACGGATCAGTTGTAGCCATAACGAATCACGTGATCGAAACCACTCAGGGGGCATCTAACGAGCTATTTGAACTGTCGAAACATGAACTGTATTGTTTACAATGACCAATTTACATTGCCAGTTATAAATTATATTCATTTCTTTGTTATTAATTGTTTTCTATATGTGATCTTGTATCTACACTTTACGCATGGTGTTCTTGTGTGAATAATCTGTTGAAAATCCTATATAAATAGATCGAAAAGATATGGGCATCTTATAAACCATGTAATTTGTTTTAATCAATTCTAATCATCGATATTGAACATGGAAAATTAATTAAACATTAAGATTGAGATCATTTATTGTTAGATTCAACAAGATTTGCATATATTGTAATAGAATATATTATCACTACGCATATTATCACGCTTGATCCGTTATTGCCTTAATTCTTCATTTCATTTAAGATGTTGCAAATCTTAAATACGAATCAAAACTGAAATGGACTTTTAAAGACAGAAATAATACTAAATGGACTTTAAATTATTGCGTAAACTTCTTACTTTCATCCAGAGTTAAAGCATGTGTCCGCGAAAAATGTTCAACCTAGATTTTGAAACAGACGGAAGTCAACAAAGTCGTATATACATGTCAGCAAAACATACTGAACTGTTTGACAAAGGGTAGCTCCGATTACGACTCAATCAATGCGTTTTAAAGAACATACATTAAAGATGCTGTGTGCAAAATATCATCTAAAAATATCAACTATTTAATGAGATACGCAGTCTTGAACATCAAAGTGATCCGCTATGGGTAATGATCCGGTAGTGGTAACTTGACTGTACTTGTACATTTTATCTGTAAAACAATCTGTAGGTTATTTAATGAAACAAATACTAGTAAAACAAAACAATTTAGCATGGGGATCAAAGCTAGAACCATATAAGTGCATACAATATTTTTGTCAAGATGTTGTCAAAGAACGCGTGCACTTTCTGTGTCAACATCAAAATAAACGAACGAAAGTTGATTTAGTGTAAGGGTCGATCGGTTCCCCCATACACAACCATTATACATGCACATCGACTGTAAAATTTATTCATACAGCTCAGGTTTTCCAAAAATATATGAAAAGATATATATAACAATCTGGCAAAAGTTCAAGATTTTCAAAAAAGCAACTGACGATAAAACCTATTGCATACAGCTGACATCATATCGATCAGTTGATTACGTGCACAAACTTACCTGTGTAAAAATACCTGGCCGACTGGATATAATCGCCAATCTACAACGAACAAAGTGGAGATGCAAGTTATAGCGAAGACTGCAATGTTGTTATCGATTGCATGTTTTTTATATTATTATTTCATACTTTTTGTATACGTGGCCTTAGTTAGAATTGTTGTAATACATATACTTTTTTGTTTTCGTTCACATCATAGAGCATATTTATTGAATGTTGGAAATGTTAGGAGTCATACAATTATTTACATAAGTATTGACATTTTTTGAATATTTATTTTCGGGTTAAGCAACGGAATACAGTATGGTTTGTGGTTTTGCTATTCTTCGAAAGTATCCTTTTCAACTGATATTGATAAAATTGAGTATTCATATGAAGTTTTTAAATAATTATCTGAATACTAAAATATCACATATAGATCTATGTCTGTAATAAATATGCTTATGTAAAGTGTGTTAAATATTAAAATCAATGAACCGATCAATCAAATACCACAGCTTTAATAAACTAACGAACATTAATATGAGATTTACGAAAAATACATTTACATGGTGTGTAATAATAAAGCGGGATTTGCACATGGTTTACAAGGCGACACGACCTAATGTATAGTTGTATACAATGTTTACATTGTTTACATCTGTACTTTGTTCTTACGCAGGAATGTGTACGTTCTGTCCTATCAGTGCATGATGTGCATTCTATTTTTAGTACCACTGTCGATCTGTATAGTCATATTGCTTATTTTTAAGTCCTCAATATCTTACTCAGATAGTAAATAACCTAATTTTATAATAAGTTATCAAATTAATTGCTTCCTGCGTGTAAGCGTTTTTTCCGGCTTTTTAATAAGACGTGGGAATCGACTTTTGATTTGATAATAATCGTCACAAAATATTTTTAAATAGATCTATCTACATACGTCCTAGCTTTCTTTCTTGTTAAATAGAAAAAACAGCCCATTTATAATATGTTGGCCCATGACTCGAACATATTGGGTCTGACGTTGTTAAATACGTTATAGGTACGATTTTTTCATTATTTTAATTAGGTATTATGGGAAATAGGAATGAACAACCAACCGTGTTAAAGCGAGATTATACTATTTTGTCAAATATTTATAAATTTATAAAATATCATTAAATGTGTAAAAAAAACTTTTTATAATTAAAATATTAAAATAAAAGTTAAGAAGAACATGTGTCGAAAAATGCGAAATGAGAAAGATATTTAATGCTGAAAGCGAAAATGTATGTACAGTCGAATTCGCCAGCATGTATATCATGTATGCACGATGTAAATCTAAATTTAGTTTTACGGTTCAGTTTAAATTCCAGCAACGATATAATTATATTCATACGACACAGAACACTAACTCTGATCCTAATACAAAGACGAATGCTTCGGTTACACGGGTTATTGTAGGAAAATATGTACGAAATATCTTCGTCACAATCGGCTCGGGGCGCTAATATGTCTTTGCTGCATTTTATGAAATTCGTCTTTCATGTAGACTTTTTCTTGCCTATTTTGTGTTATTGTAACATATGTTATCAATATATTACAATATATTACAATTTAACACATCAAACAAAGTATAATCTCGCTTTAAATAGTTAGAATTTTGTCCAAACATCAAGCGGCTAAACTTGTTGTAGACTTAGGGACATGTGCTGAACATCCAGTGACCTACTTTGTTGAATACAACGGAACATCCGCAAAACCAGTCCGCAAGCTGCTGCTCCTGTATCACCGGGTTCAGCCCATTGAGATAGTCGTCCCTTTCCTTGCAGGCGCCAAATATCGCCTGTAGGGCAAGAATCCGAGCTCGGTTGGTGTCGCCAAGGTCGGCAGCAATTTTACTGTGAAATATGAGCTGCGAGATGTTCTCCCCCGCCATCTGAAGGCATTATTAAGTAAGTTTAGAAAACAATATTTGTATCAAGTTCATTATAAATTAATCACAATGCAATACATATATGGCATGAGAAGAAAAATTAAATTTCGGAGGGGTTAGAGGACTCACAAACGAGGCCAGGGTTTTAAGAACCGGAAATTATAGTCCTGTAAATGTGGCCAGTGACATGCTGAGCACGGAGTAGCTTACTTATTATAGGACAGTGTTTGAAATGTGCTTTTTTGCACAATTTAATTGGGAGACTGTACATTTAGAGTACATAGGTACATGTATACTGGTGGTATTCGGATTGTTTGTCAAGAAGATGAACCACCCCTGGAAACCCGATACCTTGTGAGTCGTGTAATACAATAGGGGACAGTGCTGTGTATTTTGGCATGAGCTTACATGTGGTAAGTAAATTGGAAAAATTACAATTCCAATTTGAAACAAATGTGTATTAACATTGATAACAAAGGTATTGGCCTACATGTAGACAAAATCCTGACACATTGCCTCAAAAAAATGAGCGAAACGGGCCATGTTCAGGCATTTAAGGGAGAAAAACTGCTTTAATTTGCAAGCCACTACAATTATTAAAGGATTTATACAAACTTTCACATGTTTGCCAAAACCTCTCAGCAGGGTTTCTCCAGAAAACTATTTTGCCCGATCTTCTTCTTCGGGGAGCCACATTTCGCTCATTTTTTTAGAAAATTTGTCAGGATTTTTTCTACATGTAGGCCAATACCTTTGTTATCAATGTTAATACACAGTTGTTTCAAATTGGACTTTGAAAATTTTAATTTTTCCAATTTACTTACCCTATGTAAGTTCATGCCAAAATACACAGCACTGTCTCCTATGGTATGGGCACGTTCAGATTATTATTGTGATTGAGATTATTATAAATGTAAACAATCCTACACATTCATACATGTGTAGTATGCTAATGTTGTATGAATTATGTACATGAAATGAATAAATAAGAGGGAATCAATAATTCAATACTGTATTAAAATCTTTGTATCTTCTTAATGTAACGACAATATTCAAACAAAGTTGATATCGTTATTCAAACAAAAATTAAAACTTTAACGATTTCATGTATGATTTAAATCGATATATTTGGAACAACACAAAATATGGAAGACGTTGTTTTAAACGTTTATCATAAAAAAATAAACATACTTGCAGTTTTATTTTTGTTTTCCGGAGTTATTTTGCGACAAAAAATCATATTTTTACAGTATGCAACACATACATAATATACTGAATTTCGTTTTAATTAATAACATAGAAGTATTTATATAATTTAAAAAAAATATCCGTGTATTTATATCAAATTTCTCTCAGTCGCAAAACATTATTTTTAATTAATAATACAAAAATATATACATGTTTGTCTATTACAATGTTAACCTTTCGAAACAGGAAGTTTTGAATATAGCGAGTTACTAATAATTAACAACGTTTAAATTATAACTGCGCAGTACAGTACCTTTTAAACACATGCAGGTGATCCTTTTCTATGTTTTAATCACATAAAAGGTTTTTCATAAGTAGACTGTTGAAAAATATTTCAGTATATACACAAGTATTCGCAGAAAGACAAAATGTTTACACTTCAATCCTCTCTGCTTTTAAATACTGATAACGTCTAATAATAGCAAATATCCAATCGTGGGAAGCCCAGGTTATACACGAGCTGTATTTATGGGATTTCAACTTAATTCAGCAGCCTTTATATTTGTTGAAAACCGCATCGCTTTCTCAAAAGGAAAATCCAATGAGGTTACGATGTATTTATATAAATAAAACCACTTTTACTTTCGCTTTTCAATTTTAGAAAAGAGCTTACATATACATTATGTCAGTAAATAAAGAAATGTTATACTTGCATTGCATTTCGCCACAATCTAAAATGAGCTACATCCTAGTGATATCAGAGTAATTATCAGTAATTGTAAATTTTGAACTTCCTGTATGAATAATACATAAGCGTAATACATACACCAATAGTAATACCAGCTATAACCTATGTTTACCTCCATGTAATCTACACGTAACTATTTACATCCCATACTAAATATGGCACAATAAGGTGTTGGAAGTTAGCGTTTTTAATCGGTCAGAGTCTAAATATATGCTGCAATTCATTATAAAGGACGTTTAGCTTTAAAGTTTGAATACAGCTAATGGATTAAAATGCGCTGATATTTTAAGATGAAACACAAAAACGGCGAAACATATTTTTACAGTACTTGGCCATTTAAACATATAATCATATAGACGTTTCCGGTTAACACATTACTTCAGAACTATGTTAACGAGGACAGAAAATCGACACGCATGTAAAAATTATTATTTAAAATAAAGTCACTGACGTCGTCTACAGGCCCGTAGCCAGGAATTTGAAAATGGGGGTGCGAAATTTTGCCATCGACGATTGTTATTGAGCAACGAAGTGCGAAGGGGGTTTGTGCGGGAGGGGATGTCCCCCTCCTGCAATCGGGGGCTTTGGAGGTCCTATCCCTAGAAAATTTTGAAAATGAAACGTAAACGACTGCATTCTGGTAACTTTTTAACTGTATTTAGAGACTGATGTTATAGAGCATTTTTATATGAAATTTTACTTTGTGCAAGTTTGGGAATAATCGGATGAAAAGTTTGGACTTCGAACAACGATTTCAAAATTTCTCAAATTCTAAGGAAGATAACTATGGACGTAATGGTCGGATAATGCTAAAGGGCCCATACCACCTTGGATAGTAATACGTGTCGCGCTTCGCGCTCTATATGCGGTTCTTAAAAAAACACTCCGAGAAGTGCTTGACTCTAGGAAAACGGGTTGCTGGGACACAGCTCCTCTTTGATAAGCGGCTGCTTCCTTTATCGCAACTCATTGTTACAATTCATAATACGTGTCGCGCTTCGCGCTCTATATGTGGTAGGGATAGTACTTAGAGCCTATGATAGACAACCATACAACTACATGGATAATAGATGTGTTGTTTGCATTTATTTGTTAATATAAAAACACGTGTATTTTTTAAATAAGATATTTAAGTGATGTAAGTAATTTTAATTAACGTTGTCACTACGCGGCATCCATTAATTTTAATAAAAATGTCCAATTGTAGTAAAATGGATTTTAAAATGTCTACATAAAATAAAGCTTTATTATATTTATTAACCTGACTGAAAAAAATTGTCAGCCGCCAAACTGTTCCGTTCGTGCCGGAACCCGGGATTGAATCGGGGGCCTTTAGATGATTGTTGCGTAAACAACTTCAGTCTAACGCTCTCCCAACTGAACTATTCCGAGTGACATCATTTCTGCACTGCTATTTGGTAAAGTTGTGTATAGCGATCGTTATTATATGTCTATTAATAAACTAAAACATTGTACGTTTTCGTACCACTACGCCTTCCAATAAACTTGCTTGCGCGATAGGTCGTCAAATATCGTACTACATTGTTTCTCCGCTTAATAAGCAAATGAGAGAAACCACAAAATAAATATATTTTGATTATGTTTTGGTTTTTATACAAAACCATAAAGTTTCGCGTATTTGCCCAGCCCCTGTGATCTTTCCTCTGTGATCAGTTGTGGATCAGTTATTAATTAAAACAATCAGCTTTGCATTATTGGCAATACGTGTTGTAATAAATGTAATAGGCACAATATGCAGTACTTATTTACACTAATTTACACAAAAAATCACCTCTATGCAAGATATTCTTAAAACAAAAAATATATACATTGATCCGTAAAATAACTTCTCCTCCCATAAGCGAAAAAAAATGCATTACATACTAGTAGCCGCTCATCAGAGCGACGCCAATAATGCATTAAATTTCATTTTAATATGTCGTTCGTTCTCGAGTTACTGCGTTGTCAAGGATATAACAACCAGATCTACAATGCAAGCCAGATATTAATATATTGCATACCGGTACATGTAAACAGTTTCACTGACATGTTTTGATAATTTCTTGAGTAATTGATATTTTTATTATGGGAAATCTGCTAATTATTTTGTTGATCCATGTTAAGTGATATTTTGATAGACAACCCGAAGGAAGACCGTACCAGTTTGAGCCCTATGGATGTTTCCATGGATGCGGACACGTGCATTCCCTCGTGCACGGGGAAAGGGTATGTGCCCGGCTAGTGGACCTGTATGCGGGCTCCGTATCCGGTCGTGATCCCCTTTAGGTACTCCATGGACTCCATATACAGAACAAGTTTCAGACCTGTTGGTGTAAATAAAGTGCTGTCTCAAACGATACAAACTATCAATAAATAAAAAGAAAAAGAAATGGTAAACGTCGCTTCCATGATTATTCGACATCACTGCCTCCCCCCTTCCGGCAAAAAAGACTCATTCCACATTTCAAATTTTGCCTGAAAATTCCATCATCTTGAAAACATTTTTTTTATATGCATAAGATGGCATGCGGGTTAGTAAGTTAGTATAGCTTTATCATTCTAGTAGCAGTACTTGCACGAAACAAAATCCGACGAATGGACAGACGAAAACTTGTAATGCTTTTCTCTTAAAGACCCCCTTCCCAGCTCCCTGTTCCTGTGAGACTGGGGACATAGACACGCAATTTGGAGAAATACATCGTGGCAATTTTAAATCGGAAAGCCTTTGAACACCTAATATATCATGTCAAATTTGGGGTATATTCAATTTATATTCAATTTATTTCTCTCTTTCAGAGCGTCAATAGTACAGCATGTCCAATATTGATTTTGTATCCCTTCTTTAGTGATGTCACTGAACTCATTCGAGTAAGTACACTGCAAGCTTTCCAAACGTAGAATATTATGTTTGCACCTTTCGCTATAAATAAAATATACATGGAACATGCATTTCTTATTTTACAGTAAAATAAACGCCTTTTATAAGAATTAATGCCCTCATATAATACATTCACTTGTTTAACCCATTTATGCCAAGCGTATAGAAACAAGGCCTTTGCAAACAGCGTAGACACAGATGAGACGCCTCATGATGGGGCGTCTAATCAGGGTCTGCGCTGTTTGCTTAAAGGAATTTCTGTAAGAAATACTCTAAATATAGAAATAAATATACTAGACATCCCTAATTTTAGAAATAAATTGATCCAATTTCAGAGGATGGGAGAGTCAACTAGGCATACATGGGTTAAGTAAGTTAGTTCATTCGCAAAAGTGGGACATTGTAGCATGGTCATACCTCCTTCCGGTCCAGGTGTCATCACGGTGAACTTGTCAATGTCCAATGTCCAGTAGTTACCGTACTCGGGAGTGCCGTGGAGTCTGAACATTCTGCAGAGATCGCGTAGGGATGAATTACATTTTTTTGTATATGGGTTACTTGAGGTATTTCTCAAAATTGGTATTTCTATCGAGAGATGTTGCTAAACATGATATGGCTAATTAGAGCTTATGCTCACAAGTGGTGTTGCTAAGGAGAGGAATTGCTTAAAAGTGATATTGCTAACTAAAGGTTTTGTTCTAAAGTAGTATTGCTTTTTAGAATTACTGCTCAAAAGTGGAATCGCTTACTATAGTTATTGCTCAACATGTTATTTGTTACTAGATATATTGCTTAAAAGTGGTATTGCTAACTATAGGTATTTCTTAATAAGGTATTGTTAAAAAAGACATTGATTGCAAAAGATATTGCTAAAAAATGTACTGCTTTATAGAACTTTTGTTTACAAGAAATATTGCTATTAAAAGGTATACACACATTGGTTTTACATGAAAATGATATAATGATTGTTATCATGAATGCTTTTTAATTTGGCAATACGCAAACTACGTGGTTTTATTCGCGAAGCTCGTTATTGTCTATGTTAGTGTGTTTGTCATACGTTTTGCATTGTTATAAATATGTGACTACGAGTTTGTGCTTTTACAAATGACTGTGTTTTATTTACAAAAATATCAGAGTAAACATTTGTCTTTGAGCCCCATTTTTTGACTACTAGTATATGCGTCATACGTCTGACTGTGATATATGGCTACAACTTTGTACAAGTATGTGCGTCATACGTTTGGCTATGACTTACATATGTGACTACGAGTTTGTGCGTCATACGTTAGACTGGGACAAAAATATTTGGCTTCAAGAGTGTGGACTATACTTTTCACTATGTATTTAAAATTTGTGACTACCTAAGAGGTTTTGTAAAGCAACTGTGTAATGTGTGTAAAGGTTTTTACGAAGTTAACCCATTTATGCCTAGCGTCTAGAAAAAAGGCATTTGCAAACAGCGTAGACCCAGATGAGACGCCGGTGGCGGTGAAGGTGGTTTGTTCGGGTCGTACTGGCTTGGATCAATATCCCCGTACGTGTCCACAAGCCGCTTACGACGCTGAAAGACGGGACCGAAACGGAAATAATAAATGAGCATTGTTCTGAGAAAACTGGGGTTAATGCATGTGCGTAAAGTGTCATCCCAGATTAGCCTGTAAAGCCCGCACAGGCTAATCAGGGACGACATGTTCCGCCTTAACTTGATTTTCGGTAAGGATGGACTTTCTTGAAACGAAAATACCATAAAAGCGGAAAGTGTTGTCCCTGATTAGCCTGTGCGAACTGCACAGGCTAATCTGGGACGACACTTCACGCACATGCATCAACCCCAGTTTTCTCAGAACTCGTCTCAAATGTTCCAACAAAAACATTTTATTAAGTCTTGCTTTTAGATACATGTCTCACAACAAAATGATAATTTGCATAACAGTACAATAGTACCTTTTATTATTATTATTAACATAATTGCAAAAAAAACAACAGACGAATAGATCATTGTACACACGTCAAATTGAAAACCCTGCAGAAACCTCCAAAGCTCAATTCAAAAGACAAATCCTTTTTGGAGAAAATGAATTTAATGTGAAAAAATATTTAACATGCCAAATAAAGCAACAGTGATAGCACACTGGGATATTTTCAATATAAAAAAAAAACATTAAGAGAATCAAAGCTGCAAATAAATATCTTTTTAAGTGCAACCTATCAAACACAAATCTATGTGATATATGTAGTGAACATTTTGAAACAATAGAACACCTTTTCTGGGAGTGTAAACATATTCAAACAATATGGAACCAATTGACAAACTTTCGAAATAAACAATAATAAAATGTTAAACTGTCTCTCTAAAACATCAGTTTATCGGTAAATACCTTCAAAATACCAGAGGAAATATTAATGAATAAAACATTTCATATTCAGCATGCAATACAGAAAACAAACACCTGCTATGAACTGGTTTATCATGTATTCAATTATTCAATTTATCAATTAAATTAATATTCAATTGAAAAAGAATTAGACCCCAACAACGATTCTCTTCACATAGTTGAACATAAATGGAAACACATTAAATGTTGATACTCCAGCCCAGTTGTTTCTAACCACCCTATGCAATGCATCTTTATTTATAATGATTATGCTCGTTTTTTTAAGCAAACATCACAAACAACCGAAGAAAAAATTACACATAAACACTTTTTTAATCTTAAAGAAAACACAAGGTCAAACATATGTATATTTAAGCATATCTTGTATAACATATTTGAACATGCTTGCTGCTTCAAGGTATCACTTTGTTTTGTAATCATATACGTGTGTACATTGCATGTTTTACGTTAAATAAAATAAGTATGTACATGTACCTGGCTTGGAACAGCTTCGTTTTGCGACGTTTCAGTTACGTCTGTATGCGTCCCTTGTCTTTGCGTGTGGCCTTGGTTACCATTTGGAGCACTTTGCGTTGACCCTTGGTAACCAGATGGAGATCTTTGCGCTGAGCTTTGGTTAACAGTGTGTGTGCTTTGTGTTCGGCCTTGATGAACAGTTGGAGCGCTTTGCGTTGGACTTTGGTTACCATTCGAAGTGCCTTGCGTTTGGTCTTTGTTGCCAGGCGTTGTTCCGGTATTTCCATAGGGGTCCCAATCCGGGATATATTGATTCGGTGCAACATTTTCAGGTTTTAACTTTTCAACTAATTCTTTCAGTTTATCTGCACCAGTATAATGGTTCAGTCTCCCTTTATGTAACACATTCACGTTACAAACAGTTATCCGCGGAAAGCGAAGATCCGAGAATCCGAGTTCCACCTTGGTAACAGTAGGCCAAGAGAAGAACTGGTCTATGAGATACCACAGGTGCAGGCTTATCGCCCCCAAGGCACACAGGAGCAGGAAACACCAGATCAGCTTCGCCCACCACAGCTTGGCGTTATTGATGTAGGGGACTCCCACCATTGACGTCTTCTCGGCGAAGCGAGTCAGGAGGCGCCGAAAGCTCTTCTTTTTTCTCTTGGAGTCCATGGATCCGCCGGTGTCACTGTTATGACCGCTATTTCTATAAGATATCTTGTCTCCGTCCTAGAAGAACAATCACATGTATATAAGGCTAAAACAAATTTATCATTTCTTCTTCGCATTTGCCACACATTGATGTCGTATATGTCAATTTAACCAACATCCGACTTTCAAAGGGATAGTGTTGTTTTTGTTGTCAATGTTGTTTTGTTGTCAATGATGTTGTTCAAACTTATTATGTATTTTTTACAACAAAGACTATTTTCGTAATAATAATATCACATCAACAGCCAAGAAAAAAACTTGGCCGAATTATGTTTTATTGCGCTCATTCGCTCAAATAGGTCGAACAAATTATCAATCTGTTGTGACTAGTAGTAAAGTGTTCATCGGAATAACCCGAGTACTAGCAAAAACGATGCCCTATTTGTTGGCATACATAATATGATAGTATCTAAAAAAAAACACATTTTAGGAGATTAGGCCAGCATTTTTTTATTATTTGTTTTACGGGAGCGCCCGACCCTATTTTTCGACAAATAAAAATAAAAGTCACTTTCGTTTTTTTTTATTTACATTTCACCCGCCGACCTGGTATTTTATCCAAAACAAGGAAAAAATTGCGCAGATTGTCGAAAGTGTTGTTCAAAAATTGTTAATAATACGGGTTGTTTCGTTGTGCCAAGTCGACTTGTAACGCTTCAGCGATTTTCATTGGCTATTGCAGCCAATACCTCACGCTATTAGCCCCCATATACTTTATTTAGAAAAAAATTATGCAACACAGCTTCTGAAGAAAATAGCATTGGGTCCGGATGTTCGTATGTCCGTCAAAGTCACAAGAAAGTTTTAATTATTTTTCTTGACACAGTAGCAAATTAACATACTTATTATTCTTCACTAACTTCATACATGTTTTCGAGATCACCATGATAAGAAACACCCCAAGGCCTTTGAAATATATCAAACCTGCCATTTAGCAGAAGTATGCCCCTTATTGTATTTTTTGTACTTAGACATTAAAGTTAAGGTTTTCGGCCAACAACTGGTACCTAGCCAGGAATTGCATTTTGGGCCAGTGGGGTCATTGTTACTTAAATTGGAAAAATAGTTTCTGCATTAAAACTTAACTTCAGATTGTGATTGAGGTATTGTGGTTTAATAAGTGGGATTGCATTTTGGACTGGTTTGGTCAAGGTTATTGTTACCAAAAATTGTTTCTATTTTCAATTAGATTAAAATTTGTGCTAAAGTATCTTTTATATATGCAGACCATGCTTTCAAAGTCAATTTAATTCAAATCAATTCATTTGAACAGAGTTGAAAATTTACTTTCGTTGCATGGTTTCATTTCTTGTTTTTATTTATAAAATTTCCGCTATATGTATACATGATCATTTTACTACAGATATTCAACATCAAATATGTCCCCGCGGTAAAAGATAAGGTGGCTGACAAAAAACATACAATATACCATGAAGGACGCTCATTATACCATGAAGGACGGATGTTTCATATTTCATTACCCATTCTTGATAAATAGGAATTGATTGTCTGAAGGCCGTCATTGACTGTTGTTTATATTTTATTCCTTGATATAATTAGTTATATTATTAAACCTTATGATTGTTTACAAAAGGGGTCTGCAAGAATGGGATAGTCAAGGCCTCCCCTGCCTGTCCCAATCTTCAACCCTTTTCCTAAAAAGATCGTAATATGTCATGATAATAATTTCCGGTAACATTTGTCCATATTCTCTTATTATTCAAAACATTTAAAAATAGTATATGTTGCCAATCAAACAAATTGTGAAATAATTACACGTGTGCATGCAATTAATGTCCAACCTTTTACTCTCGGTATTTTCTAGGATCATTTTTGCACTCTTGTTGAGTGATATGTACAAATACAAACAAAAAAAACATTTCGATTTTGATTTTGTTTTGTGTTATGTATGTTGTGTTTTGTGTTGTCATCAAACATGTTGTTTTCAAAAAATGTTTTTTTTTTAAATAATTATTGCATTTGTACTTCAAATGTTGTTATGTAATGTTATAAATTCAGAGATGTTTATATGTGGGAGATATAGGTGGAAGCACGCTTGAAACACAAACTGTTGAATGGTATCTTATATTGAGTTCCTTGTAAGTCATTGTGTTTTTATTGTTTTGTTAATTTAGGACATAGTGAAAATTAATATCTATGTTCTTTAAGCCATCATTATATTGATAGTTTTCTTGATCATGGATATGAATGGATATGAACATTATATATTGTGTGTTCACTTTACATATATACACACTATAACTCGCTCTGAATATAAAAGGAAATGCAGCAAAAGTTTTTATAAGTCTATAACTCTCGGTTTTTTAAATGAAATATTCACATTTTATGTACCGGAACTTTCACTACACAAAGTTTTGATCAAGATAAATTTAAGCGCAGTCTGATCAGGATCGAAAGTGTTCGCTTAACATCTTTAGTAGTACTGACTGAATGTTGAACAGTTTTGATCCTGATCAGACTGCTCTTTTGGAGCCAAAATGGTCGCAATCGCCGTAAGGTCCATTTTCCTGTTACGTGGCTCATTTTTTTCTCATGGTTGATACAAATTATCATGATATAAACCAAGTCTGTTGTATATTAACCCTTTATCACTTAGATACGTATTTTCACACAATTGCTGTCTCTTTGATAGTTGAATTTAATCAAAGACCTTTCTTACTAGATTTAACTTTTAAAGGCTTCATTCCCATCTCTTTTATATTGATGAGCAGCAAACAGCATAAAATCTGAACATACTGCGAGTAACTCGCAGGCTGTTCTGGTTTTATGCTGTTTGCACATAGCAATTTTCACTTTGCCTTTAAGTGGGAAAGAGTTCAAAAGTATTTTTAGTGTGCATATTCCACCCATGGATGAAAGTAACAAAGTTGGTTGTTTAAGCTATTAAATAATGTAAACAGTTTTCAAGTTTTTTTTAAGTCAAATGCATGCTATATTTGTTATAAACATACATATGATATACACACAACACAAGTTTAACGATCACTATAATACACTACACACCTGGCGTGTAATAGTCTCTATTAAAGCAACATAGTATAATACATGCGAGATACATGATACTTGAATATTTTCTCCATAACTGACACCCATTAATTCATCCATTAACCCATCCACCCACCCAAACATCCACCCACCAACCCATCCACCAAACACATTTAAACACAGCCATCAAAACCCCACCCACTCAACAAAAAAATGCCAAACCATCCATCCTACCTAACCAAACCCCAACCGATCCACCCATCAAACCATCAACCCGTCCGTCCGTTCATACATTTGTCCGCCCATACATCCATCCACCGAACTGTAACCCCCCCCCCCCCCCGATCCACCAATCCATCCATGCATCAAACCGTCCGTCCGTCTGTCAATTCATCCATCCATCCATCCCTCTATTAATCTATCCATTCATCCATTCATCCAACCACCGTCATTAATGGCAAGCATGTAAAATGCTGAAAACATTGATCACACCACTAACCGATAGATGTCCTTGTACATCACCAAACGGTCGCTTGTATAAACACTTCCCATTATAGAAGCGATGGGCGTTCAAATCCATAAAGGTGAATTGTCTTTGACAATCTGATGGGCGTTCTAATACCGCTCCGTGTTCGCGATATCTATCAGCATGTGGATCAAACAGTTGATTCTTCAATCTTCCTTTACTCTGTTGGCTGCTGTGATAAGACGTGTGATGTATCCCATCCATATGTGCAACGTTTTCACGTCAACTCAACAAATTAATTTGTAGGTCATACTTTCACGAATAGATCCAACATATAAGTTTGTATAATCAAATTGGGTATTTAAGAATATATTTATGAAAACAAAGCTTTTATTTATATCCCTTGAAAGGCTTTGCACAGCTTTCGACATCGACATTTTCACGTAGATATGTTTATTTCCAATTCGTCTTGCAAAGAGTAAAATAACCTGAACGCAATTGCTGTCCAAATAGTGCGTTAACAATCGCTATAAACCTTTTAAAACCGTCATTTACCAGCAAACACGACTGAGGTTAGGATTACGTTGCAATCGGTTAAAGTGTCAGTTATGCGTGAAACTTGTCCACTTGTCTTTGGCCATCTATAGTACTATCCCCCAAAACAACAGCAGATCTGTTGGAAAACACCTAAGATTTTATCACTGACTGTACACCATCGAATCGTGACCACGGTATTGCACGTCAATCATCGCTCTTTATTAACACGAACTAAATTTTTGACAAGCAATCCCAAATGTTAATTCCACAGCACAATTTACCGTCCGCTTAGTTTAACATTGACGTATGATTACATTAAACCGATTGGTCACGTTGTTAATCTCAATAGGCTATTATTGCCATTGTGTTAGTAAACGTTCACAGGTTATTATTGGACAACAAAGGTGATAGATCGGAGTCCAGTATGTTATCAAAGCCCCAATAATGACCATTGGGGCATACATTTTCAAACTACATTTAACAATAATTGGTAAAGTACGTAGTAACGAACATGAAGAAATTACACTCTCTATAACGTTTACATCGACAATGTGGAATGTTATATCTGAGGTTTAAGCTGAATATCAGTGTAACAAAGAAAAATAACTAAATAATGAACATTACGAACATATATCAGCTGTATTACTTATATGAAAGTATTGGGATTCATTTGTATGCTGCGCTTAAGTTCCGATATCGTCGATGCTTATGATTTATTAACATCCTATGGACCGCAGCTGTGATACATGACAAGTAAACCATAAACAAAAAGTGTGAAAATATATGAAGTCATCATCAAACAACATTTCTTTGCACAACATTCCGTTTTAAACACACATTAAAAAATGATTTTTCTTTCATTATTAACATTTTCATTCCTACGCAGAACTACTTGGGCGGAAGCATAATTCCCCCCAGGGGAATGTGATGCGTCTTAGTATAGAGGTGACAATAACGTAGTGACGTCACCATCTATGTATAGAATGAAATACATGGGCTATGTACGGTTGAATTCAACCAAGGTCTGGAATAAGGTTATCTACTAATGAAATAGAACTTTAATGGAAAGTTTATATATTTCAAATATTTTTTATACAATATATATAAAATTGTATTTCAATTTTTTAACTATTTTACGTGTGTTGCCAGTTAATAATAAACTCATACATCTCTAAACTGTCTAAACTTTATACACGAAGCGACGCGCGAGAATGTACCACGAAATATCGCCCTTGTGTAGGAAGCCCAACAGACGATATGTCGTGGTAAATATCGCGTGTCGCTTCGTGTATCGCGCAAAACATCGTGTTTCGCTTCGTGTATCGCGCAAAATATCGTGTGTCGCTTCGTGTGTCGCGCAAAATATCGTGTATCGCTTCGTGTGTCGTGTGTCGCCCTCGATGAAAGAAGAGCGAAATTATAGATGGCCTATCCGGATTCCGTACGATAGTGACAATGTTAAAAGTCTAAAAATATAATAACCATACACAATTTTACGAATGTAAATATATACGTATAAACATGTAAAGTGTTTTATTTAATCGTTTCCAAAATGCAATGATCGTAGGGGAAACAATTTGGGAAATGTGTGGGTAATCATAAAATATATATGCAAGCATAAATGAAAAGGTTAGTTTTGTTTTCAGCGTTTGAACTGATATAATGCATATCTTTTTCTGACATCATTTTAAGTATTTCTTTATTTTTTATATCATAGCTCAAACATAATTTGAGTAGTTAAAACTGAAATATAACAGAATATTATGAATCCTTTTTTTCTCATGGCTTACATTACAATTTGCCTAAATCTAACGAACTGAACTGAAAGAACGGTACTAAACTAAATTCTTAAAGACATGACGTAAAATGTATTACAAAACACGTACTTTTATTTGTGGTAGGCAAATTTTCCATTCATTGCTATATGTTACACTGTAAGCCTTAAATTAATAGAGCAGAAGTTCACACAGTGATATATTAATTTATGTAAAGCAGCTGCATTATTTGTTAGAGGTATTCATTACCGTTAATCAAGAGAAGTTTACAATCAAGAGACAATAATCGGTAGTAATGAACGATTCGGGTAACTGCGAGGGGGATATGTTACGCTACTGCTCAGTTTTATTTTTATTTATTTTAATGGCAGAGATCGTATACAAACCCATTTTTTAGTTTCGGTAAAGTTGTGTCTTCATCTTCCTAAACTTCTCATTTTAGAGGAATCAAATAATGAGAAGCTAATTATTTTAGAACAGCAGTGTTTCTTTTCAGACTAGCATGAAACGAATACAAAAGTTCATTTCTTTTGCCGAACAAATACAATGTATATAACTAACATCAACTAGCACCATGTGTGAACTTAAAATCAATTTTGTGTGGAAATTGCTGCCAGTTAAAAGCCTTATACCTTTTTGTGCTTTTTTTGTTGGAATGATTTTGATAAAGAAATAATTGATTTACTCACGATGGAATAGCGATTAAGGGGAATGTTTCTTGACTTGTTAAGTATTTATTAGAAATAATGATACCCAATTCCTAGGTTCTCATGGACAGGGCACATAATTGTCAAGTACGGAAATCGATCGATTTATTGATATATGCGAAAGGCTAGTCGTTCAGGCACTTGCTTTAGTAACAACACAAAAAGCTTGAGTGGTATTGTTTGCTGCTTACATGAACATATTTCCATATATTGTAATTTCAAAAGTGTGTTCAATGTTGTGAATATAAGTATAAATCAATGTTGAAAAAAATAGAGTATCTCGGCGAGTATTTTTTTTTATTAACTAATTGAAAATCTTCCTGCTTGTAATGAGCAAATCAATGGCCATTCTGAAAATGATACAACTAGCGTACATACAATCGCAACGTCATTTTTATAAATGAATGCAATATGATTAGCTAGAATCATAAAGGTGTATGCAACATTTACTGAACGAATATTGTATTGAAGCATATGACAAAAATTTGAGTTTATCAGACTTATCTGTAAATTTTATATAAGAAGCGAATATTTTCGCAGAGTCCTGGACAAGAGGTCTTAACAGAAAAATATATGAAATGGGCTACGTCATAATTAAGCAGATATTGTTCATTGAGCAATTAAAGAAAGTTGTTGACCAGTGTATTTAGGCATACAATCCATATCTTATCATAGTGAAACAATGTTTTATTAAACGTTGAACAAGCTGTACCCGTTTTAGACATATTTATCAGGATTTCTACATGAATTAAATATTATTAATTACTTCTTCCGACAAATTTATTGACTAATTACCATGATGTTGACACCAATTGACGCAGTTTTTTTTCTTTCAATGTGTTTGCTATAGTTATTTACTTTTTTATAACCAATAAGGTCCGCCGTACCAAAACTAATCATAAATGTTGTTATTTCATAAGTGCGTCATGCAAAATAAAAGAGTATGTTTTGTGTGGTAATTCTCACATATTCCAGTTCTAAGATATACTTTCTCGTTACCCGGGAATTTCTCATAACAGTGAGAGATGCAACTCAAACGAAGTGAAAAACTGTGTAAGACCTATGCACGTTGATGAATGAAATGATGTGTCATCTCTCTTTGTCATATATAAAGAGACGATAGGAGAGCTATTGCAGTGAATAGATAAACTTTGCCGTTATTGAAATGTCTTGTAAACACATTTCTTTGGTATCGTGTATTATCAATTTGTATTGCTATAGTCCCGCAGGCATCGTTAATGTTTAACAACACCATTGTGCTTTGTATATGCAATAACTGTCCAGTCAGGTAATAATCTATTTATTAAGCATAAGCAGACACATAAAACGCACACAAACAAAATGCAGAAATTTAAGATTCCACACGCAGAGTTCATTTTGCATCGTAGTGCAAGTTTGCGATTTTAAAAGAGATGTTTAAACGATATGTACTTCATGTGATCATACAAACGATGTATGCAATTTCATGTCACTCATCATTCGCGGTATATGGCTCATTAATTATCACACATGAACACCAAACAAAACAAAATATTCGTTAAAGAGAGAAAAAGCTATTTTCTGAAAAGAAAATCAAACACGGGCGTGAATAACATATGGATATTTTGTAATAAAAATAAAATAATAATAATAATAATTGTACTTCCTTAATGTCACAATAAAATGTATTAACATATAACACAAAATATACAAATTTGATTTTGAAAAATTAAAAGCAACTTAAATTGAAATATTCTGTCATTTATGTGAATTGTTAATGTAAATTTTAAAAAATCAATGTTCATGACTTTATTTTTATTTAACACGATCTATACGATCGATAATCCGGATTTGTTTATGGAAGCGACAGACTTCATGCGTCGTCGTTTTCTTGCAGGCCAGAATGCAGCCCGATGGACAGTGACACAGACTGCAGGAAAAATTGATTCCAATAAACTCCATAGTGTATTGATTTGCTCTGTAAACGTGTTCCAATTACTTGTTTCCCACACAGGTGGTTAGCGTGTGGCTATGATATTAATTAGTGAAAACATTATTTTTAATGATAAATAATCATATTATAACGAAAAATTAACTTTTATGAAAAAAAAATCACTATCAAATATATATAACAAGGTATGCAACTCAAAATCACCCCAAACAGGGTGCATCGCTTTGAACAGCCAAATCTTCATCAATTGTGCAGCGATTTTCACGATCTAGTAAGTTCCGGCGGTAGTAAGTATGTCTGCAAATCTGAATGCGAAGAGTTCATGGCTGTTAAAAAACAGCCAAGCGAAGATGCGACGAGGATGCATGCGAATATCACAAACAACACGGCGTCCAGAAAGTTGACGACTTGTTTCCACGAGTATTCGGCGTGACCAGTAGAAGACTCATCAGACTCATCAGACATTCTTCTTTCTGCAACGCGTTGTTCTATCGGCACAATCCTGGACGCTTTGGAACACGATTTGCATTTGAAACATCGCATAAAGAAAACCAGAATACGAGGAATGGCCACATTTTCATCAAAACTGGAAATTCGCAGAAGGACCAACGCGAGGACGGTTGTCAATGTGCTGCAAGTGGTTTGGATTACAAGGAAGACTGCAATCAACGCTACGGAGTTTGAATTATGTGGCAACGATGAAGAAACAATGGTAAGGAATACAGCGAACGCCAAGAATACCGAAATGGAATAACCTGCTTTTTCTCCACTGTCAGTCGGCAAAAGGAACACACATATGTTTAAAATTGCAAGCGTCATGATAGGAAAGACAACTGTCAACATGAAGTTCTGTGGTTTTCGTCTTATTGTGACGGAAAAGCTTATTACGCTGTAATAGGATTGGTCCAGTACTTTACAAGTACATTTTGTTAAATCCCAACCAGGATTGGTTTCGTAATTGTACATACGGATTTCTTCGAATCGACATTTCATCTGAACCTGAAAATACAGATAATGCAAGCGTAAACGACATTATATCTTTAAGACGTAGCAAAATCAAAAACACAGCTTAGTTCACGTCAATAGCTTTATACACATTACCTCAAATTGATAGTAAGACCAAGACTAGAATTTCAGGTGGCATGTTTGATGATCAAACGGGAAGTTTCTGATATCCATTGAACACGTGGATTCAAACACCTTCAATTATGCAATATTAATACTCAGTATTAGTACATAGATTGGTTAACCATTTGCGAACCTCTTTTATTTATTTCAAAATTTATTTATCCGTTTGCACCTAATGCCAACATATGTACATTATGTGAAGGCATTTTTCTTTAAATATTCTTATGCACAAACATGTATTAAATCATAAAAATGTATAGAACATGTGGTAGTTAATATTTTCATACGAACCTGAAAAGGATTCCAAAGAACCTTCCCGTCGTCTATGTTTATAACATTGAATGACTTCACACCGAGTTCCTTGTTCTCCAGATTAGAATTCACCAAGGCAATGTCAGGCTTCCATACATCGTCCTGTTCAATGATTGGTCACGAATCAGTATTCGAATAAATATTGTGTTGGTTTCTTGTAATTTATGTTATTTACACCTACATGGTACTATTTGCGGACAAAGCGAAGAGTTTGAACCAGGAGCTGATCTGGGAATTAAGGTAGGTCCTTCACTAGCTAGAAAGTCCAGAGCTTAATCACTAAAGCTACCGGAATGTTTGTATGATAAGGATACTACTGCTATGTTTCACTTTTAAAGTTGTATGAGGGTATACTGCAAGCAGCTTTGGACCGTTCGTCAATGACGTTTGTTGGTACTTAAACGGCCACTTACCATCACATCATTTAATAATTTTATATAATGTTAATACCAATTTACAAAGTCAATTTTATGATATGGTCACGTTTAATTTGTCTGGAGCATACGTTACCAATACAAACTTAAAACTTCATACGTATTAAGATAAACAGATGTGAGAAAGAGATCAGAGCCCAATTTATATATTACTATAGCTTGATTTATTACGGAGTTTTCCATTTTGCCGATTTTACTTTTCTGAAAATTTCTTTAAAATTACTAAATGATTATTAAATAAGCTCATTGTACCGGCATTACAACTCGCATTTTATTTTTAGTCGCACCAAGACAGTGGGAGGTATAGTAAAGACAGCTTATCGATTAGACACACGTATAGTTAACCTGGCACTGACTTTTATGCATGAATAATTAATATAAACTTATTTCGTCACTGAAAGCGTTTTTAATCAATTGGATTTACAAAGTTTACCTTTATGGTCTAACTAAACTCGTGCTTGATGTGCACGAACAAACCCTAATGTAAACAAAGAAAACAATCCACGCGTAAATGTATGCTAATTGAGTACCAGGTCAATGTAGGTGAGCATTCAATTTAAAGCGATGGAATGTGCTTATGCTTATGGATGTCCGGAAAGCAAAGTGGTTGGTACACGCTTGTTTTACCTAGACGATCCGGGTAACATCCCTGTTCCCAGAAGCATGTGAGTTTGGTTTGTGGTCACCATACCGAGCAAGTGGGGTTTCCTCATTACCCATGCTTCCCACCACAACGCAACACCACACACACAAATTGAAAATCTTTCAGTAACAACTAAATAGCTGGGAATGTCAGCTATAATTCAAAATTCGTCCCAACTTTCGTGAGTCCAGTAGGTTTATTAGATAGAAGTGCTGAGACACACTCCGGATCCAGACATAATGCAGCCTAAGGCAAGAAGGACATCATTTACTTCAAAATACACACATACTTCGCTACTTGTGACTGATGTTTAATAATAATTTTTATAAATGTATTTCAAAAGATTTATGGAATACGAATTATGTTTACCTGTGGCCAATTCGCGCGCCAAGTGCCATTATGATCGTCTGGAGACCATCGTAGAAACGCGTCTTTCCAAAACAGTGACAGTTGTGCCGATGTTTTAATTGTTTCTTTGGCTTCGTTCAACTCAGATATGGCAAGGAGATCAAGACTGACGTTAATTTCTGGGGAGAAACAAATAAAATAAGAATGAGTTTGTCGTCAACACCTTAAGTTATATTTTAAGCATAAAATAATCACATGAAAAAGCTGCTGTGTATTGTAGTTTTATTGCTTACTTTCTTTTTAAAATGCCAACTTTCTGCAAAGTGTTAGACTGCCAAGTTACAGGATCTAGAAATAACACAGATTTCAAATGTTCACGTCTGCTGTCACTTTCTATTTCTACAAATAAATACCGGCATATCATCAGATTGTTTACATTGCCAAAAAAAACCAATATGGTTGTTGGTTCTAAATAAAAACAAGAGGGCCATGATGGACCTTAAGCACTCACCAAAGTTCACGGACACCAATTGTGAAGAATTGATCTAATAGAAGGTCCAAACTTATTACGATAACATAAGGATAGACTTAAACGGACGATATGGATGCCGCCACACTCCACCTTTTTTTCTCAAACCTCTGCTTATGTAAAACACAAGCTGTTTATGAACAAATTTGACTTTTTAACTCTTATTTTGAACTGGACCTTTGAGTTATTAAGACATGTGATAAACGCAACACTCTTTTTTTTGACGACTGAAAAAAGGTACAGTCTTGTCAAGCTGTTTTATAGCCAAATTTGACGTTTGACCTCTAAGTGTGACCCTGACTTCTTAGATAAGGAGGCATGCCTTGTCCTCATGGTTGTAATAAGTGGTACGTTAGCTCAAATAGAATGATGAATAATGATTAAGTTTCAGTCCTAACAGGCTTTTTTATGTTTTAAAAGCCACAAGTATATAGCAAATTTATTGCTGAGACAGGAATGTTCAAGTTATTTTAAGGCAATGATTTTCATTTAACAATTAAGTTTTTTTACACACAAAATGCCATGTCCTCATGGTTGTAATAAGTAACCATTAAATAGCACGATGAATAATTAAGTTACAGTCCGAACATGCTGCTTTGTGTACAAGTTGACTTTTGAGATTGGGAGAGAGTAAACACGCAACACGTCGTCTTATGATGAATTACATTTGTGCCACGTTATTTTAAATCCATCTTAGCAAAGGTTTGGCTGAGACAGGAATGTTCAAGTTGTTTTATGGCCAAATGTGACTTTTGGCCTCTACGTGTGACCTTAAACTTTGAGGTAGGGAGACTTCGGAAGCCACACGCGACACGTCGTCTTATGATTTTGGACATTTATGCAAATTTTAAAACGGCTACATGGCGCCTTCTTCGAAAGGGGCATCAAAACAATCGAACCTCAAAACGCAATAACACACAAATGATACACATAAGTAAACTGAACAATCATAAAAAGCATTGCAGTCAAAGACGAGTTACTGCCTAAATCGTATATTAATAAGAGTTGCCTTACATGTTACTTAACCTAAATTTATAACTAGAGGGGTAACAAGTTTTTTTCTAAGATTTTACCTGATTACTTAGTTTTTGCCAGTTTTCCCCTTGTAGACCTATTAAACATCTTGATGAACTAATTTATTTTTCAAACACGCTGAAAATGTTTGTTTTTTGTTTTAAAAAATCGTGTTGAACTCTGCAATAACACAAAATAATTAGTAATACAAAGAAAAAAAAATAAGCCAGCGCAAAAAAAACACACAAAAAGTTATTATACTATCACATAAACATTCAGTAATACATCTCAGTAAAATTATGTTACATAACCTTTCCTCCATGCATACCTTCCGTATTTATCCGTGATATTTTAGTATACCTGACACATGTATATCGTAATCTACTTAAATTTGCTGGATTTTCTATATCTTGAACCACCTAAACTTGCAGTAGACAAATCCTAAATATAAACGAAAATGTATTTTCAGTGTGTGTCTACGTATAAATTGTTTATTTCTCTCCCTGGTCATGAGTGTTCTGTTATTTCTTTAATCTGTAACAATGCATTTTGAATTGGTAAACGGCGTTAGTTCGTTTGTTGTTGGTAAATAACGATACAGATGTACCCGGTATCCAGATTTTTTTTTCAGTAAACGTATCCTTTTTTATTTGTGTTCAGAAGGCGTACGCGATACCACCATAGTCAGCCGGTGTCCATTTTAAAACTAACCATCCCACCATAGGTTTTCAATTGATAGTATCGTTTCTGTTGCTTTATTTGCCTTATTAATGGTTATTAACGGCCACGAGAAACAGGTCTACGGTTACTTACGGTGGTAAAGAGATGACATACACTCCCCCTTTTTAAAACGCACTCCTCTTTTTTCTATCTCGTTTCCACGACATACTAACTCGAGGGAACGACTTACTTACTCATGGGAACGAGTTAGCTATGTCGTGGGAACGAGTTACTAAGTCGAGGGAACGAGATAGAAAACAGAGGAGTGAACAACTAAATACAAGAGGAGTGCAATGAAAAAAGAGCGGTGCACTAAATAGGGGGGCATTTAACAAAAGAAGAGAGATTCTTTTTTAATTTCCCTGCTCTTTTTCTATCTCGTTCCCGCGATATACTAACTCGAGCGAACGACTTAATTACTCGTTGGAACGAGCTAGCTATGTCGTGCGAACGAGTTACTACGTCGAGGGAACGAGATAGAAAAAGAGGAGTGCAAAACTAAATAAAAGTAGAGTGCAATGAAAAACGAGCGGTGCAGTAAATAAAGGAGGAATGCATGATGATCATGGATCAACGTTAAATATATATAACAAACAATTTGATTGCCTGACTTACTCGAGGGAAGGTGTTAACTAAGTCGTTCCCACTTTATAGCTAAAATTCTCTTCTTTTTGTTTAATGCACCGCTCCTTTATTTACTGGACCGCTCTTTTTTTATTGCACTCCTCTTTTATTTAGTTTTGCACTCCTCTGCACCGCTCCTTTATTTACTGGACCACTCTTTTTTCATTGCCCTCCTCTTTGATTTAGGTTTGCACTCCTCTTTTTTCGATCTCGTTCACTCGAGTTTGTAAGTCGTTGATACGACATAGCTAACTCGTTCCCACGAGTAAATAAGTCGTTCCCTCGAAATAGAAAAAATGAGGAGAGCATTTTTAAAAGAAGAGGAGTGAATTTCCCCTCTATGCCACCGTAGTTATTGCTTTTAATAACAATGATTTTGTCTCAGACAGAACGCCATTACAACACATTTATGACTGTATGACCGCATTATAGTTTCCAAACTTGAGGAAAACCATTTGACCTATAGTTATGAACTTATTATACATCATAGCTTAGTTTCTCTTAAAAATTTACGTTTAAAGTTATTAAAAACGTGCTTTAACGTTTTAAGGATGACATACGCTTCCATACTTGATTATTTCTTTGATTGATTTAAAAATCATTGATATATACTAACTACCACAGCAATATTAATGTATTGTTACATGGCACTCAAATAAAACCTCAAAATACTTACATTCAGTTTGCATCCGTTTCACACGTGTTCGAATATAACAATGAAAGAAGCAGTTAAGAAAAGAAACACTACCTATTGGCTCCGACTGGTTGTCAGTGGGTCGCACCGTGTTGTCGTAGCTCTCGAACAGTTTTTTTTTTTCAGAGCCTTTATATCCGCTGCGGTTTGACAGGTCGCGTGAGGCGCATGTTCAATCAAAATCATCACAGCGAAAATGGTTTGAAACATGTTCTGAAATAACGATATGCGCACACTAACTAAACACGGAACATAATATTAGACGATATCAAGAATTTGGTAACTAAGCTTATTCTACAGTAGAAATATAAGATATATTGTATTGATAATACATTAAAAAACTGCACACATGTTGTAACATATTAAAACCTTTTCCGAACATGATGGTATACACATGAAGTTTTTGGAGTGTCCGCGTTTTAGCGACTTTCAAACCCGCAATCACGCGAGAACGGGTAAATTTTAAAACAGTTCCATTAAACAACATCGGCAAGGGATGTAATATTTGGCATGCAACATCAGATAGTGGTCTTCTACTAAGTTTGTTGAAATCATGCCTGTGGGGTGAACATGGTATTGCCTTTGGGTTTTGGGTGATATCATTTCAATTAACTTCTATTACATGTTTACTTCAACAAGTTCTCTAAATCCAGCTGACATCAGATTGTGGTTATCTACAAATATTGTTCAAATAATGCCCCTGGATTTTAAAACGGGTCACGCCTCATTATATAGGTGGGCGATTAAGGGCCATCTTGACCCTCTTGCGAACTGAATTTTTGGGTAACGTTTGCGTGCAATATTACTATTTTTTAATATCTACTATTACTTATTCAATTAAAACTTTACATACGTGTTCATATTCTTCATACAAGTCACTTACCAATGACTATAACTGTGACCATCCTTTCAGACAAGTTATACCTATTTTTTGTACTAATAAAAGTCAGGTCACGGTTTGCGTGCCATGTTTAAGTCAGGTTAAAGTTTGCAAACTAAAATGATGGGAAGGAAAACGTAAAAATAACGATAAATTATGTTGTTATTACGGACGTCACCAGCACTTTATTAAAATGTAATTGTATCGAGTGATTATAAAGTCAGTGCTGGATGCAAATACCTCAATCGAAGATTTAAGGGGTAGAACGGTTTGGTTTTGTCGTAGAAAATCAGTTGGTCCGTCGGTCGGTGTTACAGTCCGCAAATTTGACACAACGATTGTTTACCATGATAATTCAATCATCCACTAATTTAATGAAACTGTTTTAAAATGCATTAGATCGAAATCGTAGATCCAGCTTAATCGTCACACGGATTATTGCGCTATTTCAATTGAGTTATTCACAAGGATCACATTAAGCCTTTTCCGCATTGTGAATCAAACAGTTTGCGTCCAAAGTTTACCAAACAGCATAAACATGTTTGTAAATACAACTCATTGACATAACATGTCTGTCTGTCTGTCAGTCTGTCAGTATGTCAGTATGTCTGTCTGTCTGTCTGTTTGTATGTCTGTCTGTCTTTCTGTCTGTCTGTCTGTCTGTCTGTCTGTCTGTCTGTCTGTCTGTCTGTCTGTCTGTCTGTCTGTCTGTCTGTCTGTCTGTCTGTCTGTCTGTCTGTCTGTCTGTCTGTCTGTCTGTCTGTCTGTCTGTCTGTCTGTCTGTCTGTCTGTCTGTCTGTCTGTCTTTCTGTCTTTCTGTCTGTCTGTCTTTCTGTCTTTCTGTCTGTCTGTATGTCTGTCTGTCTGTCTGTCTGTCTGTCTGTCTGTCTGTCTGTCTGTCTGTCTGTCTGTCTGGCTGGCTGTCTGGCTGTCTGTCTGTCTGTCTGTCTGTCTGTCTGTCTGTCTATCTGTCTGTCTGTCTGTATGTCTGTCTGTCTGTCTGTCTGTCTGTATGTCTGTCTGTCTGTCTGTCTGTCTGTCTGTCTGTCTGTCTGTCTGTCTGTCTGTCTGTCTGTCTGTCTGTCTGTCTGTCTGTCTGTCTGTCTGTCTGTCTGTCTGTCTGTCTGTCTGTCTGTCTGTCTGTCTGTCTGTCTGTCCGTCCGTCTGTCTGTCTGACTGTCTGTCTGTCTTTCTGTCAGTCAGTAAGTCAGTCAGTCAATCTGCCAGTCTGTCCGTCTGTCCGTCTGTCCGTCTGTCTGTCAGTCTGTCTTTTTGTCTATTTGTCCGTCCGTCCGTCCGTCAGGTTATCAAACGGTCTGTCTGTCGCTTGATAAGTAGGTCTTTCGGGCGGATATCGGTCCTTCCATTCGAACAATTACCGGTTGGTGTAAATAATTTGCTTTTGTGTCAAGCTAAGCGTCTCAGAAACCATTTGTGAATAACCATTACCAGCACTATTATGTTCACGTCATTAATTATAATTACTGTAATTAAATAAATAACAATCCCATATTGTAATTTATAATTGACATGTATCACATAAACACACTTAAGTTACTTATAATGAAAAGTTCGTCTTTTCGGACTGCACTGGCTCATTTGGAACGACGCTTTACGCACATGCATTAAGCCCTGTTTTCACATAGTGGGGCTCATATTGACTTACGTATTGTAATCTTTCTGATCTCATGCGCACATGTTGATGCTGTGTTTGATATTTTGTTATAAGCATCTTGTGTTTTTTAATCTCTCACACACAACATAATTCCAGTCGATTAATTGAATACCAATTAAATAACCGTAGTTATTCTGACTGTTCCGAAACATTCGTTAACTTCTAAAATTCACACCTGGTTGCACCGCTATGGATACTCAATATGCGTCTACTTATTGCTCTAATCAGACTTGTTACTTTTTTAAAGATCTGAATACATGTCGATGAATTTACATATTCATGCATTAAAACACGAAAGTGGTAATACAATATTATTCGTAAATCATTATTTCTTTCCGCTAGCTGGGAAATTTCGCAATTGCGACTTGACAGTATTATTTATAAAGTAATTGTGGCGCGCTTGTAAACTTTGTGGAAAATGAACGGCAGATATATTAATAAACACGGTTCTGATTCAAAACAATCAAACGACAGTTTTAAAAATAAAGCTTTGAGAAAAACCAAAAACTTACTTTAAACCTGCTCTGAAATTTATTTGTATTCAAAATTAAAATTTGTATAAATCCATTCGTTTGCATAAAAATATGACGGAAATTCGTTATTTTTCTAAACCGTTTGGCAAACAGTTCATAATAAAATAAAAAGACTAAACAATTAATCCACAAGAACCTATCGAGCAAACGATGTTTAATTTAATATTTTGTGTTATAAATAGATTTATGTATACAGCCCCAAACTGTAAACCGTATGTTTAATATGCAAGCAAAATATTATAAAATAAGAACAGAACAAAACAAAACAGACAACAAAATTTCTTATCGGGATCACAAAATTACAGCTCCCGCTAAGAAAATTCGTAGCGAGTAAAGTGGAGATATAATGCGAATAGCAATACGAAATAAACGCTAATGTACCGTGTTCTATAAATTCAAAATAAGAGACATGTTAATATATACAGTTAAAAATGATCTATTCGGTGAATTCTAAATACTTAAATTGTTCACATCCCATAGTCTTGTTGAATGTTCATGGTCCTATTTAAGCGTATTTTCTTTGTTGTTGTTTTTATTTTATTTATTTGTTTCAATTAATTGTATTGTACAACTGTTGCTATTGTAATTTTGTCGCATTTGTTTTCAATTTCCTACGAGCACATTAATCACGTTATCAATATTTCCCAAACTTATAGTTATAAAATTAGTGATCTACAAAAGACAATAACCTACAACCTACCATGTTGTAAAAAAATTCAGGTTGTGAAGATATAAAAAGAAAATACCCTATATATGTAGTTTGTAATTAATATATGTTTTACTAAAGAAATTAGGTACAGAATTAATTATTGCAATTATTAAACTGACATCGTATGGTCACTATGTATTAACATTCTCGCGAAACACAAAAACATGTTTATTTCGTGTTTTTGTTAATTGATCTTGTTCGTAATGATGTATGTTTTGCATTTACTTCAAACGCATGCTTCTATATCTGTGTAAATGACGATGAGCTTAACATGCTTCAGTCTGAATAAACTATTCTGTTATGTTCTGTATAAAACATGTGTAATGACTTATACCATCATAGCCATAAAGGACGAATGCAAAATGTACAAGACATTAAAGTTTCAATAAATATATCATACTTCATGAATAGATACTCTAACAATGTACAAGATCAATGTTATCTAATTGTATTCAATTTCTTAAACCGAACACTTGAACATCAATAAAATAACAGAACTAGATCTACATACATATGTCTTATAATCATATTTTAATTTGCTATCTGAATTATTTTATCATTATTTTAATGAGTTTAATTAACGAAAATGACATCATAATTTATTTCAACGCCGATTATCTTTTTTAAATAGATTTCTTGTTAAGCTTCATTTGTATTCGCATTACCATCCGTGACGTAGTTCTTAATGGCGGGTACACGTTATTATTAAAGACATTTTTGAATCATGTATGATTTACATCTGCTCGGATTAATTTGTTTACAAACATTTTATTCCTTTATAATATCGTATATTAATCAATCAATTCATTTAGGAATATAGATAAGAAACATGCAGATAAAATGATTTAAAGACAATTCATTTACATGTAATAGAGAGCTGCCATATCAGCACGTGTCGTACGGTAATAACACGTAGGTGGTTAGATGTTATTTGCATAGCGCAACGTTAAATGTAAACGCAATAAAACATTTTGACTGTCTGTCTGTTAAAATGGCGTGCCATGTACTGTTTGTTCTATACAGACACATATGGCCTTACTTTAACGTTCAAGCTATAATAAAAAAAACTATGTCGGATGAGAATTTCCCTGTGATTCAACGAATTACTTAAAATTGTACAACATCTTTTTTGTTCGTCATACATGACCGTTACCGCAATACGCCTTTTGTAAAATATGCAATCAGCCGCAAAGGGCAATTTGAAATCTAGTTATTGTTTCTTTACGTATTTTGAACTATTTTCTTAATTTCCAAAGAAGTGCAATATATCACAATTCGATGAGTTATCATAGTTAGGACACTTGTTAAAAGATCGTAAAGCTTCGTCAAAATGAAACTATTATTTGATTGCTGGGATTAAAACAATTAAACTCGTTATAAAGCATTTTTATTGTCTATAGTGGTGTCAAACCAAATCAACTATCATAGTTACAATTTAAAAGCATCCTATATGATTGAGAAATCCATAAAAAGTCTGCGTATAAGTCGTAAATGGCAACACTATGAATGTTATGCTGGCAGTGTGTGCCTGATGATACTGGGACATTCGATCGAGATCATTAGTTGGTTATATAAATGCAGTCAATGCTTTAAAAGGTAAAATATAATGCGTCGTATGCCATCATAAACATGTTTGTTACGATTGAAAATTCCAAGTAAACACTGCTCTGCGTAAATTAATATTTTCAAAACTAATATATAATGCATCGTTTGTCATCATGAAGTCTATTGTTACGTTTGAAAATGTCAAGTACTGTTCATCAATTATGCATACTCAATCGACTGGTGTCCTAAACAAAACAAAGCACCATTGAATTACTTATCAAGGCACTACCCGCCATTACCCAGAAACTAGTGCGTATTTTATAGGGGCAATATTTATATCGTTTATATGTCGACTGTCTCTCTATTTTAGTTAATGCTTCACCCTAGCATCATGATAAAGGACAGTTTATCAACTAAATATGAAAATCAGCTTATATGTATGCCAAATATATATGTTACGCAAAAGGTATTGGTAAACACATCGACGTTATTGTGCTACTTAATGTAAAATAATGACCAAAATTAACAATTTTTATATTTCAATGTAACAATTGCACAACTAATGTGGTTTTACTGTGCTGCATAATGCTCATAGCTTATTGCAGAAAAACACACACTTACTTTCATTATTAGAAAACGATTCGCGGGTCTTGTAAGAATAAAGGTAATACGCTGTGAAACATACCTTATGTTACTGAGTGTTAACTTATGATAGTTTCGTTCCATATAGAATGTTTTAAGCCCCATAAACACTCAAAATCAACGAATATTTCATAAAATATTTCGTAAAATAAAGTCAACACATAAAAACTCAGTGTTCCTTATAGCAAAAGCAAACATTTCAACGACAGGTGTGGTCTGGTATCATAGATTTGACGAGATACAAAATGCTCGTTTTTATTTTTTTATGGCACAATATATTCCATTTTTAATTTCCCACAACGATATCTATTCCTACGACACACGGACACTAACATGGTACATGAACATGTGTTGAAAAATATATTGTCCAGCACAAAAAAGAGCATTTTGTTTCTTGATAAATCTATGTTACTAAACAACATCTATCTATTGCTACAATGAACACCGATTTTGTATGGGTTAACATACTTAACGAAATATTTTACGACATATTCGTTGATTTTGAGTGTTAATTGGGCTTTAACAAAAGAAACACATTGACTGATGGACAGCTTAACTCTGTATCAATATCCTGCGCATGGCTGGAATTCAATCAGTAACCGTCCATTAGTGCTGGGAAGTCAACCAGCCCTAGCAGTATGAGCCCTGCCCGGCATAATACTCGAACCTTCTACTCTCGTTCCGTAAGAAAACCCCATCACTAATAGGTCACGCAGACTGAGCAAGATTGCTGATAAATCAAATCTTGTACGTACAAACCATCATGAAAAAAGTATAGAATCTTAAGAAAACAGAGCAAGCCAACGCGACCTAGTTAATATTTAAATTACTTGTTATAACAGCATTTGATGGTCTTTTACCATATCAAATACCTTATTTTAACCGTATATTATGCATCATACAAAAATCTTAAAAGCAGTTGTTTTGCTTGCTTTTTCAGGCCAGTTGGAAACAGGTACATCGTTTTATTATCAAAATTTACTTTGTACCATTTTAGAGGGTGAAACGCAATAACACATTGATTAACTTACGAGTTATGTTTACCAACAAAGCAAACCTGAAAATAGATGGGATGAATAAGACACTACCCATGACCCAGCAACCATTGGTACTGGTAGCTGCGTACTAATGACAAGAACGAATGATTTGTTCATGTATTGGTCTATAAGGAATATCATACTCAATATAGCTATTAGTATGTATCAGTCGAGTGGCGTGTGTTATGACATATCAAACGAGAGACATCATCAGTCTCGGGTCTGATGCAACAGAGCGCAATCCCCGAAGCTCAAACACCCTCCCAAAGCCACCGATAACCGTTTTATTCATTTTATTACAGACACTCTTTAACCTCTGTTTTCTGTGACCTCGTTTCTGGTGATACAGAAGAGTACACTAGTTTGAGTAGCGACGACATCGTATGCCTAAAAAGCATACAGTCAGATATAGTAATACTGGTTCGGAAAAACCGCGAGTAGCATAATACGGATTTTACAGCTTGAATTTCACTGATTGATTACGCCTGTATAATGTCAACCTTGAAAATCGGTATATTACAACATTTAAATCGCATACGAATATACGCTTAGCTTTTCAAAAAAACGCTGAGACCTTTATCCTATAAATTGAAACATTATTATGAAGCTCTTAATGTGTCCATATAAGATCTACATTGTATATGGCAATATTGCTACATTTTCAATTGAATGTACTATTTATTCGATTGACCAGATTTTAATATCGAATGATATGAACCTCGCTCTGTGAAAAGGGGGCCTCGTGAATGTGCGCAAAGTGTAATCCAAGATTAGCCTGTGCAGTCCGTACAGGCCAACCAGGGATGACACTTTCCGCCTAAACTGGATTTTCGTCAAGAAGAGTCTTCCATTAAACAAAAAATACAATAAAAGCGGAAAGGGAAAGTGTCTTCCATGATAAGCCTGTGCGGACTGCATAGGCTAATATAGGACGACACTTAACGCACATGCATTAAACCCCATTTTCACAGAGCGAGGCTTATATTTTTATATAAATATAGCAAAGCCCCTAATTACAACTTCATATCAGATGAGTCGACTTAAGTCTGCGGTTGTACAAGTAAATAAATAATATACCATGAAGTGACTTATTACTATTCGCCCAACCTTGTAATTACTCATTCACTACTTAACATGTTTATTTACTGTGAACAATGACCTTCAAATGGCCATGGAAATCGACTAGTTCACACAGCTTCATATAGCGTTCGTCAAATTGTTTGGTGTTGACATCGATGTTGCGAAGCTTGTTTTGCAAATTACACCCTTGGGTTCTTGCTCGTTAAATTATAAATGAAAAGTACCGTTGCGCGGACCGTATGAAAAGCGTTTCAAATTTACAATCATAATAGCACAATTCCCCAGGGGCCCAAGCCTCCATAAACAATAATGTAGTGCGATCGGAACCTTACGCAAAGCCAAGAGAATAAAACACTTAACAAACGGTTAGGTAATATAATAACACCTGGCGCATAGCTTTGCATTGTGATGCTTGAAAGTCCGATTTTTTTCAAGGCCGCAAACAACATTTCATCATTCAAATAACTCCGGGACTAAGAGCAAAGTAATTAACGATTATTTATATTTGTTTTGCAGAATGCTCTATCTCCATACATAAAATTGCAATTAACTATTAAATTATATTGATATTCTCCGTTTGCTGATAAACGTAAGAACCAGCTTCCTCGTAAGTGCCATGTTAGTGTTCAGGCAGTCGTAGGTAGGAACCCTGCACCGGGTGCATTTTTCCTCTAAAGTTTAAATGTTTGTGATGTACTGATGCATGCAGGAAATAATCCAACTCAATAACCCTATCAAAAGTTTCCCACCCCCTCCAAACAAAATCCCCTCATAATGGCAGGCACGGCACAAAGATAAAAAGTCCCAACCCGATCGATAAAGTCTGCGATAATCAGGCTTTAGATATGTTGTGTGAACGTTGGCCCGAATCGGTGAAATTGCAGCAGGTAAGAAAAGATTTCATAGTAAAAAATTATAAAAGTTTGGAACACTTTAAGGATTTATACATAATAAAATGATAACACATAAAAGGATTGAATTAATCGTCTCGCGGAACTCCCATGACGCGACGCTGGCAATCTAATGCCGCATCAATAACCTGTACGGGTCTTGGAACTTTGTGTTCGCCAGTCTTGTCTTCCACAACCACCTGTCCTTGTGGACGCTTGCTGAGAAGCTTCAGCTGGACGATGCGTTGGCGACTGCAGCCATTATTTAGGGAGCGCGAGGACACCCAAAGGTTAGGCAAATCAAAAGCTCGACATAATAGCTACAGACGAGACTCCTGTCGTTGTGCACTGCTCGGTGCAATAAGAGGAACACAGTCGTCGAAACGATGTTAGGCATCGGACACTACGTTCCCTTTGAAATGTTTGAACTTTAATAAACTCATATACGTTATAATAGACGCTGTAATATATATTGTAATATGTAAATGTTGAATAGAAATAAAACATATGTATACTGATAAATATATTTGACGTTATAAGTATTTACAAGTATCATGACTTATCCTTAATTAGAGATTAGACAGTGCGACGAGATATTTAATTACAGGTAAAATTAGTTGTTTAACTCTGCTGACATCGACGACTTCAAAGGCGGATTGTTTGAATACAGACAACTATATCAGAATTCATTAAGCACGAATGCAAAACACCATAATTTATGTATTGCAAACGTAAACGTTTTTTAACGCACGTTGGTATGAACCGATATTCACATGTAGTTACGATAATAAACGTGGTTGAAACCACGTGGCCTCACAAAAGGTAGCGCTTACATAACGATTCGAATTAACTTTAATTGAGAAAAATGAAATGTCACCAATTGCTGTTGAATAATGCTGTTTAGATCCAGTGGGAATACTTCATGTTAATTGATAATATGAAGTGAGCGTCCCTAGTCTAAAGCAAACAAAGGTATTCATTTTGAAATCGTTTAATGTGGCTGTCATACATCAAAACACAATTGTCCAATGCGTTAACAAATTCTACTGCAAATGAATACGTGAGTAAGTGAAAGAGTTCTTTTTTATTACTCACTATCCGTGTTTGGATTGTGAAATACGCAGAGCAGAATGATTCCTTAAATAATTAACTTATTTTAACAAATCTAAGTTTACACTTAAAACAAAACACCATTCCATTCGTTTCCAAATAGATTTAAAAATAGGCATGAGGAACAGACAACAGACATACACACGATACACTGACATAGTTGGAGAGGCACATGTAGGCACAGAAATAGACATACACAGAAAAAGGCGCCCTACTTCTGGCTATTCATATAAAATAAATGACTGTAATGGTATTTTGGCGATTAAAAATGATTTATGACACGCATAGCCTGAAAGAAAAAAAAAACGTTTACACATACCGATATATTCGCAAATGGACGGACAGATGCCATGCAAATCGACCGACTCATCAAGCGACAGACCGACCAACTAACAGTCGGACGAACTGAAGGACAGACAGAAAACATAGAAAGAGAGACAGACAGATGGACAGACACACAACAAAATCTACGGCAATATAATAACATTCATTTTCATGTTGCTTGGTCAAAATTGGATGCAAACGGTTTGATTTAAAATGCGGCAAAGGCGAAAGTGGCCCTTGTGAATAACCCAGAGGAGCCTTTTTTTCTAAATTATGTCAAATTGTACTTTGCAGTCTTAATGTTAAGAATTTTATGTCAAAAGTATTACAGGGTACGTATGCTTTTATTATATTACTTACATGTGTTTACGTATATCTAAATACATTTTGTTTAAACCAACGGTAATAGCGCAATAATTCGTCTGACGAAAATAAATTAAAATCATCTGTTGCATTTAAAACCAATTACGGAAAGCGTACTTTTGCCTATTGTGCGATAAATATTTGGAACTTTATTCCAAATAATATAAGACAAGCACCTTCACTTATTTCCTTTAAAAGGCACTTTAAAAATCATTTGCTACAAACGCAAAACTTGTATTGATGTGTATGTGAATTGTATCGATAAAATTACCGTTTTGGGGGTATTTTTTTCCCTTCTGTATGCTTTGTGACTGTCTGTTGATATGAAAGAATGATATAATTATTATTTATTATTATTGTTATTATTTCTATTAATTATTATCATTATTATTATTATTGTTATTATTATTATTATTATTATTATTATTATTATAGTCATGTAACTTTTGTAATTATTTTAAGGCTGACTGCAGTATGCTAGACATTGTTGAGTTATATTTACATATACTGTGTTTTTGAAGACCACATTGTAAAAAAGAAATGTTATTTTCTTAATGTGATATCTTCGTGAAATAAAGTTATTATTATTATTATAATTATTATTATCAAGCAAGTTTTTTTTGTGTTGCATTAAATTAATTGAAGATTGCATGATTATGGTAATATTATAACAATCTTTGTGTCAAATTGTCTGACTACCATACCGACCGACGGACCAACTGATATGGCACGACATACCGTTGCTAAAACAGGTTTACCCCTTAAATCATCTATTGTGGCATTTGCATCCTGCATTTGCTTTATAATCATTCGATGCAATTACATAATATCAAACAACATTGCTGGTGAAGTCCGAAATTATAACATAGTTTATCGTTACTCTTACATTCTCCTTACCATCATCATAGCATTTTGAACAAAAGCAAACAATGACAAACACTACTTTTTATTTGTGAAACAAAATTCCTGAAATAAACATGAATTTATTCGTGAAAAAAATCCTGAAATATGTATTTCGTCATCCGAATATCAGCAAAGTACATTCGCATGATACAAAAAATACATGGTTAGCTGTAGTCACCTGTTATTTTTTCATATAAATAATGCATTAAGATATATTAAAAAAATGATAAAATTCATTATTCGTGAACCTTTAAAATGTATTGAAAGTATAAGCCTTAATTATATACGCTGTTAACCGGCACAAATGTAAAGTTGTAGACTTACACCGTCCTTTCCATGTATTTTGAAGTGACGAATAGTGTCGTTACATCATCGCAAAATATTAAAAACAACTATTGTTATCAACAATATCATAATGCCTGAAGATGTATTTTCAAACATTTATAGATTGTTAATCTGCTAAAATTCAATTACCTGATAACTCAGAAAAATACGTCCAACATTTTGTAAATGTGTCACTATTCAGATATCTCTAAAAAAAACACTAACCATTGTGGAACGAGTCGCTTTGACCACACGTCACTACTGTAACAATTGCTGGGAAACTTCTCCAAATCACGGAGTGTTATATTGTAATCTAGAGTCCGTGTCCAAATCGACACTGTTCAGCGGGTAAACTTTGCTATTGCATCATGGTTTATAGGAAGCGATAGAAAGGTAGCCCCGCCTATCAATGTGGGAGATTGCATGGAATTCACATTTCGCAACCACAGGAAAGGAATAATATGGAGCTTTCATATTGGCTGACATCTGTCGTGTATCGTGGGCATGGACAAAGGTTGGTTATTGAATGTAAAATAACATCAGAGTAGCGGCAAATTATTACCTGAAATCGTTGCGATAAGTCCTTATTCTAAATAAAGGCGGTCCGATTTCAACTTGACAAGAGAACATGTAAATTGCGTCTATTCGTATCTATGTTTGAATAACAAACCAGTGTTAGTAAATAAGTTATAATAAGATAGATGTAATTCTTTGTATTTGTTAGTGTTTTGATATTCTGTAAACTTGTATTTTTTTAGGAATAATTAGTCGATTCAACTGTATTAATATTATTTTGATTAAGCTGTATGGTAGTTATTATGTTGATTTATTGTTGATTGTCAATAGCAAACAGGGATTGATTTTCTAACACGTCTATTCATTACCTCTATCAAAGAGCTGCTCACAAACAGTCAAGCGTAAACAATATCGTCAGCACCTATTCGCACAGCGCGGCAGTAGGCGGAGCTTATCTGGCATCGCTGACCATCAAATTACTCCTTCCTTTTATATTGAACGTTGAACAACAATTAAAATATATAGCCTGCTTGATATAAATGAAATATAAGAAGATGCCTGAATTAAAAAAAAATAACAATGTTGGTTTTCGTAAGACATTTTTTTCACATTCATATATTTGAAATATGTGTTTACACATCGTTATGCAATAAATCAGTTACACACATGAATAACTTTATTTTCAATGCCATATATTCTCAGTCAATAATTTTCAAATATTTACATACAAATTATAAGTGTTCATTTCATTGATGTTCATCTGCGCTCTGTCGCTAATCATCGTCTGCAACTTATCTTACGGAATACCGTTAGTGCCATTGTGGTTATGCATTTAAATCCAGAGAGTGACAATTCGATAGTGCGATAAAACGATGGCGACAATGCGATAGTACGATGGCAACAATGCGATAGTACGATGGCGACAATGCGACAGTGCGACAATACGATGGCAACAGTGCGATAGTACGATGGCGACAATGCGATAATACGATACCGACAGTACGACAACGCGATAGTACGATGGTGACAATGCGATAGTCATTGTCGCTATCGTACTATCGCGTTAGTGTACTGTCGTCATCGTATTATCGCATTGTCGCTATCGTACTATCGCACTGTCGCCATCGTATTGTCGCACGGTCGCATTGTCGTCATCGTACTGTCGCATTGTCGTCTATCGCCTTCCGGTGCACATGCGCACAACGTATATTTTCCTAGATGGAGCCAATTTTAAAAATACTTTACAGTTCGGCATACTTTACATCAATGCCCATTCTATAACTTAATAAGAATATGATGTCATTATAACTGTAACCACTTTCAAAGGACATCTTCATAAAGTCATCTATTTTGTTTCTGCAATAAGAAAAGTTTGTGTACCGGAAGGCGATAGTCGACAATGCGATAGTACGATGGCGACAATGCGACAATGAGATAATGCGATAATACGATGACGACAGTGCGACAATACGACAGCGATAGTGCGATAGTACGATGGCGACAATGCGACAATGCGACAGTACGATGAAGACAGTGCGACAATACGATGGCGACAGTGCGATAGTACGATGGCGACAATGTGATAATACGCTGACGACAGTACGATGACTATCGCACTGTCGCCATCGTACTATCGCATTGTCGCGCACTGAATTTTAATGTGTAACCACGATGGTCCTAACGGTATTTTGTATATCTTGATTAAAAATCTGTGCACTGGGTTGATGCATTGACTGAAGTACACGCGCTTGGTTTTCTGTGAATACTGAAAGTTCACGGATTAAAGAATAAACATTCCAGATAACGCGATTAATTAATTCCAGATGAATTAACACCCTTAAACGTAGGTTTAACTATGGCTGAATTGGAACTTATTTCGGTGCGATTTTAACGACATAAAAGTATTTTAATAAAAGTTACTTATAATTGTATAACAATAAAAATAATACATACACTAATCACAAAGTTACTCATCGCCCCATCGCGGTGGTCGGCGATTCAGCCGCAGTGTGTCTTTATAAGATTGTATCTGACAACGATGATTTCTGACGGATTTGATTTTCGGTTTTTCATGTGTATTTCCTGGTTGATCGCGTTTTGCAACTGAGTTCTGCTTTTGACATGGTCATCTTTTCCTGTGATCTGTTCTTCGGAATTTTATTTTCAAGTTTCCTTACAACATGCATTCTGCTGGGGAGCGGCCTGTACTGAAATGTCGTGTACTGCCGTAATTCAGAAACAGAATCCATCTTTTAAATTTCAAATACGTCTTTTTTGTTTGCACTAAGTTTTCGTAATTTAATCATTGGATATCGTCGTTATTACCGGCTGGTTACCGCGATTATAAACAATTCATAACCAACTCATGTTTTATTGTTCTGGCGCACGTCCTGGAACGTTACTGTTGTGAATAAATACTTACTTTCTAAAATGATAGTATATTCTCTTTTTATGACAATTGGTAGACTCTGTCCAAATGCAAATGCCTGTGTTGTTGAAGTTTTCTAGTTTAGTTATAGGGTTCGTGGCTTGTACAATTCGAGCGCTGATGACGTTAAGCGAACTTCTGGTGTCAACAAGGAACGTTGCTTTCGTTCCTTTTACTTTAAGTGTCACCTTCGGTACTTTAGAACTAGAGATTGTATTCACTCTTTTGAATCCAAATGATACTTCATGACCTGCTTTCGATCTCGCTTTCATGAAATTCGTGTACCCTGGATTTAAAGAATTTAAGTTTCCCGCACACAGCTTTGAAATGGTTTAATTTATGGCAATATTTACATTCCTTATTTTTAACAGTACACTGCGATTCGTGAGGATTGTGACCTCCGCAGTTTCTGCAAACAGTGATGGACTTGTGCTGACATTCCTGGCGTCCTGCTTTTGGCTTTGCTCTGGGCGAATGCCTGCTGTGTACTACGATTCCGCGGCGTAGATCATATGGTGTCGTGATAAGACGAGTCTCGGCGTTCCATTGCTCTTGATTGTCTCTGCGTGATTTCCATGGTTCTAGCCTTTGAAAGAACATAACATAACGGTTTATCAGAGATGTACTCTTCAAAACGACGAACACTCGGAAATAATAAATGTCTGAACAATGATATACATTTACATATATGTATGAATAAAATGTATTTGTAACTAAACTAATTTAACATAACGTTAATTATTTTGAGTAATATTTGTTGCAACATGGGTCAAAGAGAAAAGGGAAATTCAAATTCATATATATATATATATATATATATATATATATATATATATATATATATATATATATATATATATATATATATATATATATATATATATTATAAATTTATATATAAATACACACATTACCCTCGGACCATATAGACTTCTTTGCTAAAATGATCCTCATGCTACACCTCTGTGTCATTTAAAGGCCTTTTTGATATATTAACAACTAAAAAACAACAACATCGAAAGTTGACAATATCAAAATCAAAATCATCTCGTTTTTCATAAAAACTACCTTTTAATAATAATAATAAGTTGTAGAACCTTTTTCTATAACATTGTCATTAATGGATGATTAAAATAAACTCCATCGGATAAATGCTGATGTTTACAACACTGTTAAAAATACACCTTACACGTTCACAATACTGGCGTTATCTTGAATGGAACGGTATTTAGGTAAAAAAATTACATCCTTCTTTATGGCTGTGCCATGAATGATTCTTGATGGTACTTTCAATTTGTATGTAGACACCTTTTCATGCTTGATGACACTTACTTCTTGCATGATGACCAATGTCTATTTACATTCTGCTTATTGGTATCATTCATGTGTACAGATGCAACATTCTTGTTCGTAAATTGTATGCTGGATATGTGTATGTTGGTTTGTGCAGAGATACTTGTACAATAGGCGCAGTGAATAATGGAATCAAACATTGAAGCGTTGAATAAATTAACGCAATGGCAAGATGTGAGTTTCATCCAAGCACAAAGCAACATACAATCATGCATGATACAGTTATGTCAATTGACAGTCGTTGCGAAATGCTACGGACAACGTCGGAAATTTACGGCGTATAACGGAAATTTCATGTAATGGTAGAAGTTGCGCCCCCTTTAGACATAATAAGTTGGTTTTTATTTTGAAAGGTATAGAAGATTAGCTACTGAAGTAGGGAAACATTTCAACACTATCGTCTGGATTAGTACGTTCTGTGTATAATTTTCCTTTTAGATAAATTTAACCTATAATTATTTGTAATCTATGTAAAAAAAATTCCAGCTGAAGGAGGAGGGATATTGTTTTGGCGTTGTCCTGTCGACCGCAGTTCGTCACTCCGTCCGTGCTTGTCGGGAGCTGTTTCTTGGTAACTTGCATGGAATAGAAGAAAACTTAAAAATTAATGTGTATTATCGCCCCTGTGAGTCGTCCATGATGCGACTGTTTGTTCGCACGTGAGCCTGGTCGCGGCCGCCGCGCTCGTTCTGCCGAGGGAACGCGCCGCCAGCCGACCGACAAACACGCACCCATTAGTGAGCTGCGCTATGCGAGAGGCGGCCGATTTTTCGCAATCGCTGCTCGAGCTCCCTCGCGGACGCTCTGCCGAACACGGTGGCTGCGATTTCCGTGTATCGGCAATGGCGTCAGTCCCGATGAGCGGGTAGAACCATGTTTGGGACGGTACCGATGGAGACGAAAGCATTCCTATATAAAGGGGAGAATGACCATTTTTCTCTCGCGACGTGCCTAGTCTCTCGGGCAGTAGCTGATCGTCGCGGGCCGGTGTTCTAGTGCAGGAACATCGGGCGCTTGTACAGCGCGAGCCAGGCGAGATCCCTCATAGCGGGGGCGACCAGCCTGAGGAACGACCTGGCAAAGGCAAGACTCTCGGCCGCATGAGTAATGCTGATGCTGATGGTTTGTCTAGACGGCCGGATGTCAACATTTCTTCCGAGCAAAACACCATTGAAACTCCTGTCATAAAAGCGGTTTCTTTAGCAGCATCTGTCAGTAAAGATCAGGCTCCTTTAATTTTCAGTGTTGCTGCTCCAACTGATTCAGCAGACGAGAGTACTGTTAGTGATGTTCCATTAGACGTCATAGAGACGGAGTCTCTTACTTCTCGAGATTCGAGGAAGTCCCAGACTAATGATCCTGTTATTGGACAGGTTGCTACTCATTTACGAAGCGGAACACGACCGTCCGCTAAGCGGGTCAATTCCGATCATAATGCTCTATATAAATACCTCAGGTGTTGGGATACGCTTTTTCTTCGTGATGGGGTAGTTTACCGCCGTGGCAAGATAAATGACCAAACGTTCTATCAATTGGTATTGCCAACTGATCTACGTGATGATATTTTCAGGTGTTTACATGACGACCTGGGTCATCAAGGCCGGGACCGAACAACTTCACTTTTCAAGCAAAGATTTTTTTGGCCAGGTATTGACAGCTGGATAAGAGATAAGGTTGAACTATGCGATCGATGTATCCGCAGAAAAACCCTACCGTCCAACGCTAAACTAGTCAATATTAACTCGACTGCACCGATGAGATTGATATGTGTAGATTTTTTGTCCTTGGAAACATCAAAGGTAGGATACGAAAACATTTTGGTGATCACTGATCATTTTTCTCGTTACGCACAAGCCTTTCCAACTAAAAATCAACTAGCTAGAACTTCAGCTAAAATTCTATTCGAAAATTTCATTCTGCACTACGGTTTCCCCACACGTATACATTCCGATCAAGGGCCAAATTTTGAGTCCGAACTGATTAGAGATCTGTGTGATCTAGCTGGCATTGCCAAAAGTCACACTACCCCTTACCATCCCATAGGAAACGGACAGGTAGAACGATTTAATTCGACATTGCTGAAAATGTTAGGAACATTATCCGATTGTGAAAAAAAGTGATTTGAAATCGCACATTGCACCGTTAGTGCATGCGTACAATGTCACAATTCACAAAACCACCGGATATACCCCATTCTACCTGATGTTTGGGAGACATCCCAAACTAGCCATAGACGCACTATTAGGGTTGTCCTCGGAGACCGACGAGAACGTGTCAAAACACGAATATGTCCGGAAACTCAAGAAACGATTATCCTGTGCATACAAAAAGGCTGAAGAATTTGCGAAAAATGCAAATTCCGGTGACAAGAGGCGTTACGATGCTCGTGCTAAGGCCACTTCATTAAGCGTCGGTGATTTGGTGCTGGTCCGCAATGTATCTTTGCGTGGCACACACAAATTAGCCGACAAGTGGCAGGAAACTCCGTACATTGTAGGCGGACAACCAAACGCCGACATCCCTGTGTTTGAGGTAAAGAAAGATTGCCCCCACGCTAGGAAAACAAGAATCCTGCACCGCAATCTATTTCTTCCCTTACCATACAAAAACAAATCACAGGAAAAATCACCAAAATATATTATCCCGGCCCTTCGTAAAAATAACGAGCCGCCCAAGCATATAAATGAGCGACCAACTCGAGATCGTAAACCCCCGAAGTGGCAGCTCTCTGGAGAATACATGTTGTAAATAGTATTGTACAATATGCGATAAACATAAAATTGCATTCAAACACAAAATCGATATTTGCAAACGCATATAAAGATGTATTCGTTTTGTAACCTATACTTGTTTAACAATGAGAGTATGTGCATTGTGTATATAGGTACACAAATATTACCCATTTTATTGATCTTGCTTATGCGTGAGACTAATATGAAATGTTTTTTTTAAAGATATTTAAATTGTAAACATCATTTTATGTATGCACGATGTTTTCAAATGGAGTTTATTTCCATATGAATCTGCGAGAAAGTGATACAGCGAGTAATTTTGCTGTGGGACGTCGACTGTCAAAACTTGTATATTTTCAACATTGTACGATTTAAACGTATGTTTAAGTGACTAGAATTTATGTAATTCAGTAGTTATGAATTTTTCAGTAATAATATGTATTATTACTAGTATAGATAGATTCTAAGTAGTTGCGTTAAATTAGTAACGATTATTTATGCATATTGTCAATTTTGTGTGTGTTATGTGATGTTGTTGTTGTTGTTGTTGTGTTCTGTATCTTTGTTGCTCATATACTCGTATTTCGAATCGCGGCAACAAAAATATCGCAATGCATTAAATACTCATCAGCGGGAGTATGTCGTATGTCCTATAAATGTCTTTTAAATGTATTGTTATTTCAAAATAAATGTCGGGGACGACATTTGAGAAACAGCGGGAGTATGTCGTAGGGTACAAGTTATTCACATAACATGCATACTATTTAGTTATTTCAATCTTAGGTTTTTAATATTAATTTGACTTTATTTCTCTGGTCAAGGGGAAGCAACCTAACCGTTTAACCTTGTGCATGATTCACTAACATTAGCGTTATCTAACCCTTGCTCGTGATGCACGTGCACATAACTTTCAATTGTCATAGATGGTCGTATTTCTATTTGTTGGAGGAAAATTATAGATTTTCGCAGGTATACATATCCCTTTTCTTTAGTAACTATTAAATAACATATTATTATGATATGTATGTATTATTTGGTATTGTTCGCAGTCCTTATAAATAATGCGTTTATTCTATTTTGACTCGCCGTACCTACTCTTTGTGTATGTGCATTGTTCTATCGTTGTGTTAAAATATGCATTCTTGTTCATTTGTTTATCTTATTTAATATTTGTTTCAGAACAATCCTATACGTTAACATCGATTAATACGGTCAACTGTAATAAAATCATTAACATTGCTTCTGTGTTGGTCGAAATAAAACCTCGCAAAGAACGAACTCCGAAATAAAGTTTTGAATGTATATGCTGAAACGTAATGTTATAACCCACAAACGTTTTACTGTAACAGACAGTTTGTTAAGATAAGTGGTACAGAAAATACACGTCGAATACCTTTTTAAAGATATTTCTTGTTATATTTGATCGAGAATGTAACCCGCCTCCCAGTTTCGCTGAAAGGATCAAGTTCCCCACGGGTACTACTTCCCCGTACCCCCAATTTTTTTTCGTACCCAATTTTTTTCGTGCCCAAATTTTTTTGTACCCAAATTTTTGCTCGTAACCAAATATTTTTTCGCGCCCAATTTTTTTTCTACCCAAATTTTTTTCGTAACCAAATCTTTTTACGTACTTAATTTTTTTTTTGGCATAATTTTTGTACCCAAAATTTTCGTACCCATTTTTTTCCTACCCAAAATTTTCGTACCCACATACACAATTGTGGTGATATAGATATTTTTTAATAGATGCTTTTATATCAATCCTTTTCAAAAGCATCGTCACACCAGTACTTTCAGTACTTTGATTATCTACCTAACCATATTCGCCATAATATCGCTTTATGTATTATTCCGCGGAACTATTTGTGATGAGAATTCCATACGGATTAATGTGGAAAGGAAATTAAATGTACTGGAATCATCGACAAGTTCACGTAGATCCACCGATTTGGAATTTAGCGAAACAGGTTGAATCCTTTCGTGAACTGAGTTGTTGAAAACGACAGATTTGTCATCTAAAGCGAAGAAATGCTCGTTTTTCAGTTGGAATAATTTTTGTGAATGATTATTTTTAGCAAATTAATCACACTTTTTCGGTATTTTTATGTGCATTTGTTTGCCTTTTTTCACGAAAATGAAGGTTTGTCCCTTTTATTTCGTGAAAATGAGTCGTGAAGTCAGTATTTTAATGCTTAATACTCTTCTTTCATTTAAGAATGTTCGTACAAAAAGATATGCTTTAATATTAAATGTTAGCATTATATGAGCCTTTAGGATAAGTTTTGCTAAAAAACAACATATGTTTAAGTTATTTCGAAATTAAGTGTTCATATATTTGTATCGACCATTTAAGGCATATGACTGCGGTAAAATGGCTATAGTCTATCCCATAAATGCACTAGTATCGCATTGTTTGTAAGTTTGCACCCATTTTAAGCATACTGCACATAACAAGCGGTTGATAGATTCGTTATTCTACCTCTCAATCGATTCCTTTATAGGAAATTTATCGTACACAAATGTCTACAGAAGTATGGTCATTAAAAAAAGAGTAAAATACTTAAAATAGCAAGTCTATTGTTAAATCGTTTTATACATCTCATTTGTTTTTAATGTACCATGTACACAGACCAACTAAGTTTTCGTCCATTTATTTTCGTGACTTTAAAGACGGTTTCTCCTTAAAGCAGCGAGCATCAAACCTTACTATTTTTCGTATAAACTAAACACCACACAACACCATGTAATACCATTAACTACTATATAAAAGCGATCAATGTTGTTTAATGTCTGGTTCCCTGTCAGATGTAGGAGGATGCCCACGATGACTACGCCCGGTACCAGCAGGAGCCGGGTAAGCGCCCGAAAGACGTCGCCGGCCGCTACGAGCTCACGCGCCCCTCTTTGCGCAGCCTCCAGACGGTGATCAAAGCGAAGTTTCTCACCGTCTACACAAACGGGGAGAAGTACTTATTCGATAAGCCAGTCCAGATCTCTTTCAAAATCAAGACGTTTCCTAAGCTCGAGAGCCTGCTAGATGAGCTAGCGCGAAGCAAGGAGCGGATCAACAAGACGCTGGTCCGTTACCTGTTTAAGTGGCCTTCCGGTCAGCTGGTAAATGAAGTCACGGATATTCATGAGGACGACGAGACGACCATGTACGTCTGCTCCGACAACATGAAAGCTGTACAGAAGGGGGCGCTACGGAGAGGTTGATTTCGCTGGTCCGGGCGGCGGTGGTTCTGACGGAAGTGGGCGAAACAGCTTTGAGAGCCGCGGAAACGCGAGATCGAACAAGGTATGTTGATTTTGTTAAATTTGGTCACAGCGCATAGACCGCTTATATAAAGCATAAAAATAAACAAGCCTGATGGGCGGATGGTTATGAAGCTCGTAATTTAATCTAAAGGCCACTGGTTCGAGCCCAGGTGTGGCTATCTGTTTAAGCCCCCACTTTATTCGGGAGAGGGCATTTTGATTCGCCCTAGTCTGTGCGTCCTTCCATCCGTCCCACTTTTTCCGCCCGTCACACTGTTTTGTATCGCGCGTAGTTCAATTGTTTTGTTGCTAGAGAAATGAAACTTTGCGAAAATATCAACCAGCACGTGAACTTGCGCATCTGTATATATTGGTTCGGATATTTTTTACATAATCGGAATTATGGCTTTTTTAAAAACAAAAAACTCTTGTTTAACTTGTGTCATGCGTACGTCAAAAGCTCTTGCTGCTAAAGGGCTTTAACTGTTCAAACATATTTAAACATCATATGAACTTGCGCATCTACATGTAAATGTTGGGTTCGCAGCTTTTCGACACATCTGGAGTTATAGTCCCGTGTATAGAAAAAAACTTTTTCCAAGAGTGTCGCGGGTTACTGAAAATGTATTGCTTCTAGAGAGATTAAACTTTAACAAAAACAAATCAATCAGCATTTCAACTTGGGCGCCTCTATATTGTGATTCGCAGGTATTCGACACAACTGAAGTTATGACCCCTTTTGTATGCAAAATTTGCATTTTGCACTTGTGTCTCGCGTAACTCAAAAAGTATTGCCTGTTAGAGGGCATGTACCGTCAATGCCCGAGTTGTGGTCCCTTTTATACACAAACCTATATTGTTTGAACCTGTGTCGCCCGTAACTCAACTGGTATTGCTGCTACAGAGCATATTTTCAGTGATATGAGTGCGTTAGTAGTCTTACCCAGTTCCCCAGGTGCCTCCGGTGCGTCGATCCCGGGGAACCATGAACGGCGGCAAGGGCCACCACATCCAGATCATCTCCAACACGAACCGGAACAGCCGCCAGGCGCTCTTCCTTGACCCCCCAAGAGTAACCTCCCTTTCGAGGAGATCTTGCGCAATGTGACCGAGATGTTGGACATGGAGAATCCGCCCTGCCGCGCCCTCTATAGCCTCAACCCGCCGTATAAGAAGGTATATAACGTGTTATATGACGTTGGTATGTTACACGCCGAGTTATAACGTTAGTGTATTTAATGTCGTGTAATGACGTTAGTATGTCTTATGTCGTGTAATGACGTAAGTATAGCACCTGCCATGTAATGACGTTAGTATATATGTGTTTTCGTGTAAGAAAGTTAGTATGGCACTTTTGTTCTCATGACGTTAGGGTGTTAGTATGACCTGTCGTGTAATGACGTGAGTATGTGGCTCACCTCTTAATGACGTAAGAATATCACCAATGTGTTGTTTTATGCCTATAATTTCCGTGTAAAAACATGAGGATGTCACCTTTCATGTAATGACGTTAGAATGCCATTCAGCTTGTTATGAAGTTGTTATATAACCCGACGTTACTGTTTGGTCACTGTGAAATAACGTTGGTATGACGCTGGCCGGGTTAGTACTTTAGTAAGTTGTCTGCGGTGAAATGACGTAAGACTGCCAATCGCCGTGTAATGATGTTAGATTGTCACTCGCCGTATCATGATGTTAGAATGTTAATCGCCGTGTTACTATGTTAGAATGTCACTTGCCGTGTCATGACGTTAGAATGTCAATCGCCGTGTAGTGACGTTAGAATGTCAATCGCCGTGTAATGACGTTAGAATGTCACTCGCCGTATATTGACGTTAGCATGTCAATCGCCGTGTACTGACGTTAGAATGTCAATCGCCGTGTAATGACGTGTGTATGTCAACCGTCGTGTATTGACGTTAGTATGTCACGTCCAGTGTAATTACGTTGGCATGTCGTCTAACGTGCAATAACGTTAGTACGTCACTCGCCTTGTTATGACGGAAGTACGTCACTCGCTGTGTAATGACGTTAACATGTCTCCCGTCGTCAAATGACGTTAGTTTTTCACTAGCCGTAAGAGTAGGCATTGTAACATGTTAAATTGTGTAAGCGCGTCAACGGTGATTGTACGCGTGTATAAGAATAATAATCAATTAATGTACCTTAGGCCTAGAAAACGTATACGATAAAGATAAGCTGAACATATACTTATTTTCCTAATTGCAATGTTACTATAGTAACCATTTGCATTGTTACTACGGTTTTGATTAAATAGACTTTTCAGACCTCATACTATTAACAGAACTTCTGATATGACTGCTATCAATTCAGCTGAAAATCGTTTGAAAATATAGTGTATTTGTATTTATAATTCTGGTACTTTTATAGTTGTTGTCGAAACCATGAAAACCAGTGTTATCCGATAATTAATCTCCACAAAACCGACAAATCCGCATGGATACCTGAATAAAGCAAATGCATTTATCGTTTTTTGCGTGGACTTGCGAGAACTTGACATTTGCGAACATCATTCAATTACTGAATGTTTTGATTTCAAGGTATGGTAGATTCAATTAGTGTAAATACAGATAGCCGACGTGATTTTACGTTTACAATTAAAACAATGCCTACTTAGTAGGAGGTCCAATAAAAAGCTACGCATGACAACTTCATCTTCAGTTCACTAAGCTTTGTTCCGCTCTACTATAAATTAAACGGACGTTCAATGGTATTGATTATAAAATGATCGTGTTGTTGTTTTTTTCCCCGAACAAAAATGATATTTACCTTTCAAATAAAAAATATACTGCAATTTTATATTACACAGGCATTTGAAACATATTAAAGTGAGTTATTTCATTTGAGTCATTCATGCAATTGCCTTGAAGAAGGACTTCCAAGACTCGTTATTGCACAAAAGCTGTTGTGACAGATCTACCGTACAAGGCCGAACGTCTTGTATAATTTAAGCGTCACATGTCCTGCGAATGTGATATCGGTCTATAATTCGGATTCACTCAAAGGTCTGAATGTAATCTAACAAAACTTGGGATTTCCTTTTAAAAATAAATGCTGTTGTTGTGTATAATTTGATACATCGACGACAAGGTTCATCTAATTAGTGACCATTATCTACGTTTGCGATTCGTCATGAGCAAATTGGTCTTATGCCATATGTGACCATCGTAGCTCAAAAATAGCATGGCTAATGACACAGTCTGGACAGGAGCAACGCTGTCCGCTATTAAGTCACGCAATGTTTCGTGGTCTCATCAGAAAAGCAGGGCAATCATTGAATGGTTTATTACTTACTTCCATGTTGACAGCATCAGTAGCCTTAATCGCATCATTCCCATGTACGGCGACACTTTAATAGCCTGCGGGAAGAAGGAACCAATCCTGCCGGCGCGCTACGTATCCCCGGCTCGCAACGGTGGCAAAACACAACGGGCTCGGAACGGTGAGCCAAGACAGAACGGCCACAAAGATGAACGCATTGACCGACACGGCTAAGAACGGAAGACAGAGGTTTTTGAGGACGCAAAAGGAAGAGAATTTCAGCGTTACCAGGAGGAGAAAGATCCAGAAGAGGAAGCAGAAGACGGCGAGGAAGAGACGGCTCAAACAAATGGCGACTCACCAAGACAGAAGAACGCATCGCCACCAAGAGAATCTCCATCGGCAAGGGAGGACAAGGGCCGTCAGCCTCCTCCAAACAAGAAACGGGAAGACGAACCACCGCAGCGTCCCGCGGGCAAAGGAGCGCAGGACAAGAAGGCAACCAACGGTTGCAGTTAACGCAACGGGCGTCGCGTGATATGGAACCGGAAGGCAATGAGCAGAAGAGAAACGGCTTTGGCGACGGCGCGGACAGTGACTGGGGCTCCGCGGAAGCTCCCTTTCGGAGGAAGAGATGGAGAAGCGCATAGAAGACATGGAGTAAGTGAAGAAGGATTTGGATGAAGATATTGAATATAAAGTTATGGACATATCTTGTTTTGTTATTTAAATGTACCTGTGTTATTTTTATAACGAACATATCACCTGTTTCTTGAAGTTGTGAACTTTATTCAGATGAAACTTTTTTACACAACTTTAATACTTTCATGAATTGCAACTCAGGTACTTGCCAGAAATATTTATTGAAAATGTTTTGGCATTTATTTTATTTCTAGTAAAAGTTTCGATAACGTTTTCATGTGCTATATTATATTAATTTCAACAGTTATTACTTTTGATAGTTTCTCATTTAAGCACTAACTGCATAGAATACAAATCCAATGAATAATAAACACAATCTCTTAACGTTGTCCAATTGGTTAAAATTTGTTAAAATATGGCTTATTAAGTATAAATCATGTTGCTATTCGTACAGGTTGTCTTATCGTGTATTTGATCTTTCTTACTGATATTGTATATATCACATTGTTTCACGTGTAAATATAGTCAGTGATCGCAATATTATTCCTTGTCTTAATCTATGGTCGAGAAATCCATGTGAGTGTGAGTATATGCAAATAAAACGGACTTCTATTTTCTATTTAATATTTTTGCTCACTTTAGAAAATCTAGTATTGCTACATGTGCCGTTTGAAAGTAACAACTGGGAACTTGGTCAACTGCTGAGTACTTAAAGCACGCTCATGAGGCAGTTATAATTAACGCATGTTTACGTTTATGACATTGCCCAAAAAAAGAAAAACAATTTAAACCTATTAAAACTTTAACTTGAATTAAAAATATTGTTTATACCCAGTATTGATAGAAACCGGACATGTTTTATTCTACTTTGCAATTATCCTTTGTAAAATATAATGAACTTTATAGTTTTGTTCTAAACTGTTTTGTCATTTCTTGCCAATATAAAGAAATCGCGATGTGTCTCATTACGCTGCAATTTGTTCCCTGGTTGTTGAAATGAACGTTGACTAGTTGGGACCGATAACACATAACTTTATAATTGTAATCCGATATACTATAGGTTTTTTTCTATGTGATTGTTGTAAATAACGTTGGAAAACTTTAGTATTATAAGCAGGTGCCCAAAAGCAACAAAGAAAAATTTAATATTATTCATGTAAGACAGTTAAGTATACCTTTTATGTGTTTAAATATGAATATATATATTAATTAGTTGTCATGTTTGTCGATAGCAAAGCTCTAGGATTAATAAAGAGGCTCTAAATCTATTGAACAATTTATTTGTTATTATATCTTTTACTTTGAGAAATATTGAAGCTATGCTTTTCGATGGAAACACAGTATTGGATCAGTTTTTTTCATGTAGCATTTGATCGTGGTGACAGTGTAAACAATCGTATGCCTTATAATTATTTTGAGGTAAGGCTTCAATGCAGCGAATATAAGTTAAATTACACGTATTATTTGACACATGTACAATGTGTCGAACATTCGCCGATTGTCGAGTGTGAACATGTCCACTTGTTGTCAAATAATGCCGCAACGTCTAAACCTACCGTTGATTATATTTTAAATTGTGTAAAAAAGTGCCTTTATTAAAAGTGAAATATTCAATACTGTATATTGCAAATAAAATGCTTGCCCAGACGAACCCATGACTCGCTTTATAAGCACAACGCTCCAAGGACCTGTCTTATCAAAGGAAAACATTAATTACGACTGAATGTTTAACTCACAACAAATGGACATTTATTTTTGGTGTGCTCCTAAAATAAAATGCGTGCGAGATGTTAAAAGGAACTGAATAGAATAACTGAAGTGTATTGTTAATCAAAGTTGGTTATACGCGATTATGCCTTTTTAAGAATAACATCGTAACGTAAAATTGTCTTACGAAGTTAAATAAGAAGGGCTTCAGATTGTCCTAGTTGAGTTAAGCGACCAGTTGTCGTTTGCAAATCTACTGTCTTGAATACGTATGACTTTTGATCATTGTAATTTATGACGATATGATAACTTTCTTACGAGTTTTTCACAATTATCGATGCAAACATCTTAAAAGTATGGGCGAGAAGCTTGGTTCTCTTGGATGTTCATACGGCGATCGTCGTACATTTTGTTCACATATATTATAACATAGATACAATCTTACGATTTAGGTAAATAATCATTTTCGCATTTGAACGACATTATCGATTGATGAAATTAAAAGCAAAGGCCATAAACTTGTTTGAATTGTATTTTGCCAGTGTGTGGGTCAAACCCACGACGTTCGCATTATGAGCATGAAGTTATCTCATATTATTAAGGTGATGATAGATACAGCGGCATGGGCAGGTAGCGTGGGCGAGCGGTCTAGGGCTCTGGTTTAAGGCACCAGTCTCTTTGGAGTTGTGAGTTAAAATCCCACCGCTGCCAGTCTGTTTTGGCAATTTACTTAAATTATGATGTAACGCCAATGAAGGGAAATAAACTGATTTTTTAACATTTACGTGTATACTTTTATTCGAAACCTAAAGCCGGATTTTTAACATTCCTATATGCATCTATCGAAGTAGAAACGGAGATTTAAAAAAAAACGAGACACCGCACAATCTATCATGCATCTATAATAAAAATTAACGTTATTAAAAAAAGTCCTGATATTCTGCTGCTTTTTAAATGCTTTGTGTACCTTTTTTGATCCATTTTCATTGTGTTCTTTTCGTATCTGGTAAAAGCTATGGCAGCGGTGGGATTTGAGCCCACGCCTCCGAAGAGACTGGTGCCTAAAACTAGCGCCTTAGACCGCTCGGCCACACTACCTTATTGTAAAGCGAATATGTATTTCTCATTAACTCCGATACCATTGTCACATAGCTAAGTATTTTTAATCAAGCGAAATCGCATCATACATGTATAAAAATTTATTTATATTTAATGATGTCACATGATAGAAACGGGTAGGTTAGCTCAGTTGGTTAGAGCGTTGTGCTAATAACGCCAATGTTGTGAGTTGGATCCCCATATTGGCCAATAATATTAGTTTAGATAACTACATGTATACACGTTTTTTTCTCATATTGATAGGCTTAAAACGTGTGTTTCACTAACATTGATAGACTGAACCATCATTAAAATGAAATGTAGATTTACATGGATCCGAAGTATCTTGGCTTGAACAGCATGCCGATTATAAGTGATGATAGCTTCTCCCTTGGAAAGAGACATTTGCATTTCTTATTGTATAAGGTTTTCCATAGAATGTTTCTTAAATGGTTATATGTTTTGTTGTATATAAAACAAATACAGTCTTATAGAGATGTGGATTAAGTTCAATAATCCTTCAGCAATTAAACTACATCGTCGATTACTGAAATTAATAGCAAATGCTGAATACATGGTTGAATTGTATTTTGCCAATGTGGGGATCGAAACCATGACGTTCGCATTATTAGAATCACGCTGTTATTAATTAATCCAACCGGTCCGTTGATGTATAACGGTTATTGGTATAAATATATGTACTGATGACAGCTGCGGGTCGAGAAGTGACTCATGAAGTTATCTCATAGTATTAAGGTGATGATAGATACAGCGACATGGGTAGGTAGCGTGGCCGAGCGGTCTAAGGCTCTGGTTTAAGGCACCAGTCTCTTTGGAGTTGTGAGTTCAAATTCCACCGCTGCCATGGTGTTTTGGCAATTTGCTTTAATTATGCTGTTACGCCAATGAAGTGAAATAAACTAATTTTTTTTTACATTAACGTGTATACTTTAATTTGAAACCTAAAGCCGGATTTCTTAACATTCCTTTATGCATCCATTGATGTAGAAACGGAGATTTAAAAAAAAAACGAGACACCGCACAATCTATCATGCATCTATAATAAAAAATAACGTTATTAAAAAGTCCTGATTTTCTGCTGCTTTTTTTAAATGCTTTATGTCCCGTTTTTGATCCAATTCCATTGTATGTTTTTCGTATCTGGTAAAAGCTGTGGCAGCGGTGGGATTTGAACCCACGCCTCCGAAGAGACTGGTGCCTAAAACCAGCGCCTTAGACCGCTCGGCCACACTACCTTATTGGAAAGCGAATATGTATTTCTCATTAACTCCGATACCATTTTCACATAGCAAAGTATGTTTAATCAAGTGAAATCGCCTAATACACGTATATAAAGTATTTTATTTTTTATTCTATGATGTCACATGATAAAAACGCGTAGGTTAGCTCTGTTGGTTAGAGCGTCGTGTTAATTACGCGAATGTTGTGGGTTGGATCCCCATATTGGCCAATAATATTAGTTTAGATAACTACATGTATACACGTTTTCTTCTCAGATCGATAGGCTTAAAACATGTGTTCCATTTGGATTGATAGACTCAACCATCATAAAAATAAAATGAAGATTTACATGGATCCGAAGTATCTTGGCTTGCGCGGCATTCCGATTACAAGTGATGTTAGCTTCTCTCCTGGAAGGAGACACTATCATGCCTTATTGTATAAGGGTTTCCATAGAATGTTACGTTAAAGGCTCTATAAAGGTCACAAATCCAATTATTATGCATATCAACTGGTCTCATTTTTACCGGATTTCAGTTACTCTTGCATAAAAACTGCTAATAACACAGCTTAGGTACAACGTTGTCAAGAATTATGGAAGATAAACCCGTTTCATAATCGGAAGAAATGTTTACATTTTTGCAACTAACGTGATGTGTAGCCTCAGAGCGTTGACATATGCTAAAAATAGCCGAAAGAAAATTCAATTTCAATTCTATTTAAAGAACTTTTTACCAGCAGAAAGTAACTTATTAGATCACTACAAACGTTTTAACCATTTAGAAGAGACCTACTTTGTGAGTGATACCGGAAAACGTTTAAAGTCATCGTTATATTTTTGGTGACCTGAGTCACTTTCACTTTCTCTTTCGCGAGTAAACAGCGATGTAAATAAACTGATTGTTTGTAAACACAATTGACTTGGAGGATACTTTATTTTGAGCTCAAAACAAGTTGTATTGCTCATTTTTGTATAATTACGTCCAATAGCATATATATATTGTTTTTTGATAACCTTTATAAATAAAATATGAAAAAAATATTTAAAAATCTGTAAATAATTACGTATCTTCACCTTTATAGAGACTTTAATGGTTATATGTTCTGTTGTATATTAAACAAATACAGTCTTATAGAGATGTGGAGCTAGTTTAAAAAAATCCTTCAACTATAAAACTACATCATCGATTACTGAAATTAATAGCAAATGCTGTAAACATAGTTGAATTGTATTTTGCCAGTGTGGCGGTCGAACCCATGACGTTCGCATTATTAGAATGAAACTGTAATTAATTAACCAACCGGTCCGTTGATGTATAACAGTTATTGGTATAAATATATATGACTGATGACAGCTGCGGGTCGAGAAGTGACTCATGAAGTTATCTCATCTGATTCAGGATTTGATAGATAATGCGACATAGGCAGGTAGCGTGGCCGAGCGGCCTAGGCCGCTGGTTGAAGGCACCAGTCTCTTCGGAGGCGTGGGTTCAAATCCCACCGCTGCCATTATGTTTTGGCAATTTACTTTAATTATTTTGTTACGCCAATGAAGTGAAATAAACTGATTTTGTTACGTTAACGTGTATACTTTTAACGAAACCTTAAGCCGGATTTGTAAACATTCCTATATGCATCTATTGAAGTAGAAACGGCGATTAAAAATAAACGCGACACCGAGTCGCAAGTATCATGCATCTATATTAAAAAATGACGTTACTGAAAAAAGTCCTGATTTTCTGCTGCTTTTTAATGCTTTGTGTCCCGTTTTTGATCTATTTCCATTGTGGGTTTTTTCGTATCTGGTAAAAGCTATGGCAGCGGTGGGATTTGAACACACGCCTCCGAAACTCTGGTGCCTTATCCAGCGCCTTCGGCCGCTCGGCCAAACTCGATTTTTGTAAAGCGAATATGTATTTCTCATTAACCCCGATACCATTTTCACATAGCAAAGTATTTTAAATCAAGTGAAATCGCCTCATACATGTAAATAAAGTATGGTTGTAGAATATAAAGTGCTACATGCGTCTTATGTTTTAACACAAGATTATATTTTTAGTATATTGTTTTGAAATTTTTGACTTAGTAATTGTTTAGAAACGATTTAAATGTACTGAATATGTTTATAGGGATAATACGAGTGCGAGTTGGTACAAACATCATTTCATGGAATTTACAGATTCTCTTAGTCTGTTGTATTATCCTAAACCTATGTTACAGTAACAATGCATTTAGTCATGGAGGCAATACTAAATGCAACTCTGCTTTGCGGAACGATAATCGTTAAAGTCTTCGCTGCATTCTGCATCGTATGTTCTATTGCAATGCACTTTCGGGGTATTGCTGAATTTCAACCCAATAACTAAGGACACGTGTTTACATCTAATTGGAGGAGATAATCTGCCAAATTCACCTAAGACAGCGGCGTTAAAAGTACGTGAGCGTACACATAGCATAGTAAAACAAAAGAAGAAGTTGATCTAATTTTTAAATGTGGTAAATTCCCCATATTTCAGATTCATAAACATAATTTGAACAACTAGGGATTCAAAAAGAGATATTTTGTTTGAGCACTTAGTTGCATTTCATCTTATATTAGTTGCGTTAAAAATTATTTTAATCCCCATTAACACGAGTATTGATAGATAAAATGTAATTGCAGACTTTCTGAATATGTAGTTAATATTGCAATATCATCAGCAAATTAATCATACATATAAGTATATATGTATACTAGTATCTCTTTTGGTTAAATAAACACTATTAAAGGGACCTTTTCGCAGATTTGACATGTGTTAATATATTGACCGATTATTTTAAACAAAATAGAAAAAAAATACTGGTATAACCATTATCTATAATTTTGTGTTATAACTTCCAAATAACCATTATTTATGATGTTGTGTTATAACCCCCAAATAACCATTATCTATGATTTTTTGCTGTAACCCCCAAATATTTCATAGTTCATTTTATTTACATTGGTTTCCTTTTTTTACTGGCACCCGTGTACAGTTTTCATTAATGGCACAGAACTGTGTAGGTTTAAAAAAAAATCTGCTTCATCTTGTAAGCGTTATTTCATATTTTTGTCAACTTCACAGGGAGATGATTCTGAACTTATTCTTACGTTGCTCATTAACGATAGGTGTTGTGTACTCATTGATATGAAAACACTGTAAAAGTTTGGAAAAAAATGAATGAAAACTGTAAATTGCATAAAGAAGCTGCATTTCACAATACTTTGAAATTCAGTAAAAGATCATAATAGATTTATCGTTCCGATATTCATCATTTTCAATAGGGTTCGAGTAATACTGATATAAAAACACTTAACACGTTTGGAAAGATTCAGACGAAAGTTGTGAAATCTTTTAAACAAGTCGAAAATGTTTATTTTGTCAAATTTAATAGAAAAAAAATCTGGACTTATTGTCCCGATGTTTCTCATATTAAATGAGGTAAAAATGCTCATTGATATGAAGACACTGTAAGTTTGGAAAGAATCTGATGAAAAATGTTGACATAATCACCTAACCAAGCAGTTTTTCACTTTTATTTTTAAATTCAAAGAGACATAATTCTGGACTTATGGTCCGATATTGCTCATATAGAGTTTGGGGTGGGTCCTGATTGATACAAAAACCTGTGCAAGTTTGGGAACAATCGGATGAAAATTTGGACTTCGATCAACGATTTCAAAATTTCTCAATTTCTAAGGAAGATAACTATGGACGTAATGGTCGCATAATGCTAAAGGGCCCATACCACCTGGATAGAAATACGTGTCGCGCTTCGCGCTCTATATGTGATTCTTAAAAAAAAATCCGAGGAGTGCATGACTCTAGGGAAACGGGATGCTGGGACACAGCTCCTCCTTGATAAGCGGCTGCTTCCTTTATCGCAACTCATTGTTACAATCAATAATACGTGTCGCGCTTCGCGCTCTATATGTGGTAGGGATAGTACTTAGGGCCTATGATAGACAACCATAAAAATACATGGATAATTGTTGCTGCAATTTGTTCCCTGGTTGTTGAAATGAACGTTGACTAGTTGGGACCGATAACACATAACTTTATAATTGTAATCCGATATACTATAGTTTTTTTTCTATGTGATTGTTGTAAATAACGTTGGAAAACTTTAGTATTATAAGCATGTGCCAAAAAGCAACAAAGAAAAATTTAATATTATTCATGTAAGACAGTTAAGTATACCTTTTATGTGTTTAAATATGAATATATATATTAATTAGTTGTCATGTTTGTCGATATCAAAGCTCTAGGATTAATAAAGAGGCTCTAAATCTATTGAACAATTTATTTGTTATTATATCTTTTACTTTGAGAAATATTGAAGCTATGCTTTTCGATGGAAACACAGTATTGGATCAGTTTTTTTCATGTAGCATTTGATCGTGGTGACAGTGTAAACAGTCGTATGCCTTATAATTATTTTGAGGTTACGGCTTCAATGCAGCGAATATAAGTTAAATTACACGTATTATTTGACACATGTACAATGTGTCGAACATTCGCCGATTGTCGAGTGTGAACATGTCCACATGTTGTCAAATAATGCCGCAACGTCTAAACCTACCGTTGATTATATTTTAAATTGTGTAAAAAAGTGCCTTTATTAAAAGTGAAATATTCAATACTGTATATTGCAAATAAAATGCTTGCCCAGACGTACCCATGACTCGCTTAATAAGCACAACGCTCCAAGGACCTGTCTTATCAAAGGAAAACATTAATTACGACTGAATGTTTAACTCACAACAAATGGACATTTATTTTTGGTGTGCTCCTAAAATAAAATGCGTGCGAGATGTTAAAAGGAACTGAATAGAATAACTGAAGTGTATTGTTAATCAAAGTTGGTTATACGCGATTATGCCTTTTTAAGAATAACATCGTAACGTAAAATTGTCTTACGAAGTTAAATAAGAAGGGCTTCAGATTGTCCTAGTTGAGTTAAGCGACCAGTTGTCGTTTGCAAATCTACTGTCTTGAATACGTATGACTTTTGATCATTGTAATTTATGACGATATGATAACTTTCTTACGAGTTTTTCACAATTATCGATGCAAACATCTTAAAAGTATGGGCGAGAAGCTTGGTTCTCTTGGATGTTCATACGGCGATCGTCGTACATTTTGTTCACATATATTATAACATAGATACAATCTTACGATTTAGGTAAATAATCATTTTCGCATTTGAACGACATTATCGATTGATGAAATTAAAAGCAAAGGCCATAAACTTGTTTGAATTGTATTTTGCCAGTGTGTGGGTCAAACCCACGACGTTCGCATTATGAGCATGAAGTTATCTCATATTATTAAGGTGATGATAGATACAGCGGCATGGGCAGGTAGCGTGGGCGAGCGGTCTAGGGCTCTGGTTTAAGGCACCAGTCTCTTTGGAGTTGTGAGTTAAAATCCCACCGCTGCCAGTCTGTTTTGGCAATTTACTTAAATTATGATGTAACGCAAATGAAGGGAAATAAACTGATTTTTTAACATTTACGTGTATACTTTTATTCGAAACCTAACGCCGGATTTTTAACATTCCTATATGCATCAATCGAAGTAGAAACGGAGATTTAAAAAAAAAACGAGACACCGCACAATCTATCATGCATCTATAATAAAAATTAACGTTATTAAAAAAGTCCTGATATTCTGCTGCTTTTTAAATGCTTTGTGTACCGTTTTTGATCCATTTTCATTGTGTTCTTTTCGTATCTGGTAAAAGCTATGGCAGCGGTGGGATTTGAACCCACGCCTCCGAAGAGACTGGTGCCTAAAACCAGCGCCTTAGACCGCTCGGCCACACTACCTTATTGTAAAGCGAATATGTATTTCTCATTAACTCCGATACCATTGTCACATAGCTAAGTATTTTTAATCAAGCGAAATCGCATCATCCATATATAAAAATTTATTTATATTTAATGATGTCACATGATAGAAACGGGTAGGTTAGCTCAATTGGTTAGAGCGTTGTGCTAATAACGCGAGTGTTGTGGGTTGGATCCCCATATTGGCCAATAATATTAGTTTAGATAACTACATGTATACACGTTTTTTTTTCTCATATTGATAGGCTTAAAACGTGTGTTTCACTAACATTGATAGACTGAACCATCATTAAAATGAAATGAAGATTTACATGGATCCGAAGTATCTTGGCTTGAGCAGCATGCCGATTATAAGTGATGATAGCTTCTCCCCTGAAAAGAGACATTGGCATTTCTTATTGTATAAGGTTTTCCATAGAATGTTTCTAAAATGGTTATATGTTTTGTTGTATATAAAACAAATACAGTCTTATAGAGATGTGGATTAAGTTCAATAATCCTTCAGCAATTAAACTACATCGTCGATTACTGAAATTAATAGCAAATGCTGAATACATGGTTGAATTGTATTTTGCCAATGTGGGGATCGAAACCATGACGTTCGCATTATTAGAATAACGCTGTTATTAATTAATCCAACCGGTCCGTTGATGTATAACGGTTATTGGTATAAATATATGTACTGATGACAGCTGCGGGTCGAGAAGTGACTCATGAAGTTATCTCATAGTATTAAGGTGATGATAGATACAGCGACATGGGTAGGTAGCGTGGCCGAGCGGTCTAAGGCTCTGGTTTAAGGCACCAGTCTCTTTGGAGTTGTGAGTTCAAATTCCACCGCTGCCATTATGTTTTGGCAATTTGCTTTAATTATGCTGTTACGCCAATGAAATGAAATAAACTGATTTTTTTTACATTAACGTGTATACTTTTATTTGAAATCTAAAGCCGGATTTCTTAACATTCCTTTATGCATCCATTGAAGTAGAAACGGAGATTTAAAAAAAAACGAGACACCGCACAATCTATCATGCATCTATAATAAAAAATAACGTTATTAAAAAGTCCTGATTTTCTGCTGCTTTTTAAATGCTTTGTGTCCTGTTTTTGATCCAATTCCATTGTATGTTTTTCGTATCTGGTAAAAGCTATGGCAGCGGTGGGATTTGAACCCACGCCTCCGAAGAGACTGGTGCCTAAAACCAGCGCCTTAGACTGCTCGGCCACACTACCTTATTGGAAAGCGAATATGTATTTCTCATTAACTCCGATACCATTTTCACATAGCAAAGTATGTTTAATCAAGTGAAATCGCCTAATACACGTATATAAAATATTTTATTTTTTATTTTATGATGTCACATGATAAAAACGCGTAGGTTAGCTCTGTTGGTTAGAGCGTCGTGTTAATTACGCGAATGTTGTGGGTTGGATCCCCATATTGGCCAATAATATTAGTTTAGATAACTACATGTATACACGTTTTCTTCTCAGATCGATAGGCTTAAAACATGTGTTCCATTTGGATTGATAGACTCAATCATCATAAAAATAAAATGAAGATTTACATGGATCCGAAGTATCTTTTCGGAGGCGTGGGTTCAAATCCCACCGCTGCCATTATGTTTTGGCAATTTACTTTAATTATTTTGTTACGCCAATGAAGTGAAATAAACTGATTTTTTACGTTAACGTGTATACTTTTATTCGAAACCTTAAGCCGGATTTCTAAACATTCCTATATGCATCTATTGAAGTAGAAACGGCGATTAAAAATAAACGCGACACCGAGTCGCAAGTATCATGCATCTTTATTAAAAAATAACGTTACTGAAAAAAGTCCTGATATTCTGCTGCTTTTTAATGCTTTGTGTCCCGTTTTTGATCTATTTCCATTGTGGGGTTTTTCGTATCTGGTAAAAGCTATGGCAGCGGAGGGATTTGAACACACGCCTCCGAAACTCTGGTGCCTTAAACCAGAGCCTTAGACCGCTCGGCCAAACTCGATTTTTGTAAAGCGAATATGTATTTCTCATTAACCCCGATACCATTTTCACATAGCAAAGTATTTTAAATCAAGTGAAATCGCCTCATACATGTAAATAAAGTATGGTTGTAGAATATAAAGTGCTACATGCGTCTTATGTTTTAACACAAGATTATATTTTTAGTATATTGTTTTGAAATTTTTGACTTAGTAATTGTTTAGAAACGATTTAAATGTACTGAATATGTTTATAGGGATAATACGAGTGCGAGTTGGTACAAACATCATTTCATGGAATTTACAGATTCTCTTAGTCTGTTGTATTATCCTAAACCTATGTTACAGTAACAATGCATTTAGTCATGGAGGCAATACTAAATGCAACTCTACTTTGCGGAACGATAATCGTTAAAGTCTTCGCTGCATTCTGCATCGTATGTTCTATTGCATTGCACTTTCGGGGTATTGCTGAATTTCAACCCAATAACTAAGGACACATGTTTACATCTAATTGGGGGAGATAATCTGCTCAATTCACCTAAGACAGCGGCGTTAAAAGTACGTGAGCGTACACATAGCATAGTTAAACAAAAGAAGAAGTTGATCTAATTTTTAAATGTGGTAAATTCCCCATATTTCAGATTCATAAACATAATTTGAACAACTAGGGATTGAACAAAAAGAGATATTTTGTTTGAGCACTTAGTTGCATTTCATCTTATATTAGTTGCGTTAAAAATTATTTTTATCCCCAATAACACGAGTATTGATAGATAAAATGTAATTGCAGACTTTCTGAATATGTAGTTAATATTGCAATATCATCAGCAAATTAATCATACATATGAGTATAAATGTATATCTTTTTTGGTTAAATAAACACTATTAAAGGGACCTTTTCGCAGATTTTGGCATGTGTTAATATATTTTAAACAAAATAGAAAAAAATACTGGTATACCCATTATCTATAATTTTGTGTTATAACTCCCAAATAACCATTATTTATGATGTTGTGTTATAACCCCCAAATAACCATTATCTATGATTTTTTGTTGTAACCCCCAAATATTTCATAGTTCATTTTATTTACATTGGTTTCCTTTTTTTACTGGCATCCGTGTACAGTTTTCATTAATGGCACAGAACTGTGTAGGTTTTAAAAAAAATCTGCTTCATCTTGTAAGCGTTATTTCATATTTTTGTCAACTTCACAGGGAGATGATTCTGAACTTATTCTTACGTTGCTCATTAACGATATGTGTTGAGTACTTATTGATATGAAAACACTGTAAAAGTTTGAAAAAAAATGAATGAAAACTGTAAATTGCATAAAGAAGCTGCATTTCACAATACTTTGAAATTCAGTAAAAGATCATAATAGATTTATCGTTCCGATATTCATCATTTTCAATAGGGTTCGAGTAATACTGATATAAAAATACTTAACACGTTTGGAAAGATTCAGACGAAAGTTGTGAAATCTTTTAAACAAGTCGAAAATGTTTATTTTGTCAAATTTAATAGAAAAAAAATCTGGACTTATTGTCCCGATGTTTCTCATATTAAATGAGGTAAAAATGCTCATTGATATGAAGACACTGTAAGTTTGGAAAGAATCTGATGAAAAATGTTGACATAATCAGGATCTGATTGATAAAAAAAAACCTGTGCAAGTTTGGGAAAAATCGGTTGAAAATTTGGACTTCGATCAACGATTTCAAAATTTCTCAATTTCTAAGGAAGATAACTATGGACGTAATGGTCGCATAATGCTAAAGGGCCCATACCACCTGGATAGAAATACGTGTCGCGCTTCGCGCTCTATATGTAATTCTTAAAAAAAAACGAGGAGTGCATGACTCTAGGGAAACGGGATGCTGGGACACAGCTCCTCCTTGATAAGCGGCTGCTTCCTTTATCGCAACTCATTGTTACAATCAATAATACGTGTCGCACTTCGCGCTCTATATGTGGTAGGGATAGTACTTAGGGCCTATGATAGACAACCATAAAAATACATGGATAATAGATGTGTTGTTTGCATTTATTTGTTAATATAAAACACATGTATTTTTTATAAGATATTTAAGTGATGTAAGAAATTTTAATTAACGTTGTCACCACGCGGCATCCATTAATTTTAATAAAAATGTCCAATTGTAGTAAAATAGATTTTAAAATGTCTTCATAAAATAAAGCTTTATTATATTTATTAACCTGACTGAACAAAATTGTCAGCCGCCGAACTGTTCCGTTCGTGCCGGAACCCGGGATTGCACCGGGGGCCTTTAGATGATTGTTGCGTAAACAACAGTCTAACGCTCTCCCAACTGAGCTATTCCGAGCTATAAACTAATACATTGTACGTTTTCGTACCACTACGCCTTCCAATAAACTTGCTTGCGCGATAGTCGTCAAATATCGTACTACATTGATTCTCCACTAAATAAGCAAATTAGAAAAACCACAAAATTAATATATTTTGATTATGTTATTTTTTATACAAAACCAGAAAGTTTCGCGTATTTGCCCAGTCCCTGTGATCTTTCCCCTTTGATCAGTTGTGGTTAAGTTATTAATTAAAACAATTAGCTTTGCATTATTGGCAATACATGTTGTTATAAATGTAATAGGCACAAATGCAGTACTTATTTACACTAATTTACACAAAAATTACAACTATGCAAGATATTCTTAAAACGAAAATATATACATTGATCCGTAAAATAACTTCTCCTCCCATAAGCGAAAACAAATGCATTACATATTAGTCGCCGCTCTCCAGAGCGACGCCAATAAGCAATCCTCGTAGTATCACAAAATATAGCGACAACAACAGAACTCTCCAAATTATTCAAGCGTTTCGCGTTGCAACGCTTTATAATTTCCAGGTGTTTAATTCGTCAAATGATGCATATAATGGATATTTTAGAGCATGGCAAATGTCCAGTATTACTGTGTTCTGATATATATTATAACTACAACGAAAATATGCGAATCTGAAACATTTTTTTTTATTTTTCAATTTACCAAAACGTGAAAAGGTCCCTTTAATACAAACGTGAATTTCCTAGATGAATACATTAAATAATAAAGGTCATAATGGCTCCCCTGATTTTCCTCTAACGAAACTCGAACAAGCCCCGAATAAGACATATCCTTATTATTTGTACGCATGATTTAATATCCTTGACCATCTTTAACACCGTAAAACTTATTTATATTTGTACTAATTTTAATCCACAAAGCTTCGTGGATACCAGTATCAATAAACGCAATAAAGCTTCGATTTAATATGATTATAGGTGCTACCTATTTACGGGCAAAAGCTTTTTAAGCTTTTTTGATAACCATGTATTTTTAATAAATATATGGACAAAATTGTATAATTGTTGGAATAATTAAGTAACGCATCCAAAAAAAATCAATCTTAAAACGAGTAACATGTTCTTAGCTTAAAGATCTAGCATCTTATATTTTTTTGTTTTCTAGCCACAGAAATTTAAAGCTGGTTCGGTGGCTGTGGTATAGTGGATGGGATGTCTGCTAACTGGCTTAGTCACTGGGACTGGGAGGTCTCTGTATTGATCCCTTAAGTGGGAGCATTCTTAAGATAAACCTAAACACATAACATGGCGTATCATTTGGGTTGAAAGTCAAGAAGACCTACAAGGTAAAAAGAGAAATGTACGTCGAAGTACAATAATTATACGTCGACATACAAATATAAAATACACTTCGAAGTATATATGTGTACGTCAAAGTACAATTTGTACTTCTTCATACATATTTGTACTTCGACGTACACATTTTCTGAACAGCCAATCAAAACATTTGTCTCTTGAGCCGCTTTTCCTTCAGATTTATTCATAATAAACGTTTAATTTTTTTTTTTTTAGGAAAAAATGAATAAAAATATCAGAATGGCAAAAAAAACACATAGAAGTTTCAAGTATTTAATGCCTTGAAATAGATTATATACACATTTTAAGAAGATTAAACTGTTACGTTTTTACAATAAAAATTATTCAGCATATTGTGAGTATTTATTGATCATGCGGGGCGGAGTATCACGACTGTCCAGCGCATTACTGTGTAGGAAATTCCCAACGGTAACCAAACAGTTGCCAAACCTTAACGGGATAAATAATGTATAATAACCTCCTCGTCGGTCGTATTTTGTGATGACCATAACTTGCATTAGTCAGAGGTTAATTCCGCCACGCCAGGTCAATAAATACCCACAATATCTATGAGTTAGCGGTTGATAGTCGCATAATTTGGTATAAATTATAATAATAATAATGTTTAATAAATACGCACAATATGTATGAGTAAGCGATCGATAGTCGCATAATTTGGTATAAATAATAATAAGGTTCAATGTCAAATATCTCTAAAAGCAACAGAAGAAAGGTGTCTTCTGATTGGCTAACACTCAAGGGTCGGTGAAAATTGTACGTCGAAGTACATTTCTCGTTCTACCCAGTAGGTCTTGTAGACTTTCGACGTCATGGTACGTCGTTTAGACACTAAGTACTGGTCCTACCCAGGAAACAGTTTGTTTCATCAAATGTCTCAATTCAACTTGACAGCTTGCTAAAGCAGTTGCATTTAGCATACAGTTACTGAATTAACATAATCAAAATCATGTGATGAGTCAAATCAATTTTGATTGACAAATTTGACAGGATCTTTTTATTTCTACTGTTGGGAAACGTTAACACCGCTAATTGTCTTCTTATTTATTATCAATGTATAATTATGTGAAACAGCATAACAACATATTTGTTTCGCAATTAAAATATTTAATAAATACATGTATCTTGCAGGTTTCTAATTTTCTTTCGCAAACTATTGTTGAATAGTTTAAATTGTGTCGCTACTAAAAACTAGCCATTTTGTAGCAATTCTTAAATCACAGTCTAAACTGCATACACTTAGCTCTATAGTTACAATATGAATGCAAATATTAGAATGCATCATGTTATATCATCCATATATTTTTATTTAAACATTCAAATAACACATACCACAGTACATATGTAAAAAGGTATGTGGTATTGTGTGGAGATACAAAACACTTCACATCATTTATTTGCACATAAAATAATAGTGACAAAATGAGTAATACTAAAACACTGTTATCAACCTACAGTATAATAATATTTACGTATATGAAATTACAAAGTGGTGTTATTTTATTACCTTTTACAAAATTAACAATGCTGGTTTTCTACTAGTCATAAAACATTTATTATGGATTAACAAGTAACAACCAATTAATTAATTACACAATAGAAAGGAAATCATATTACTTGCATTATGCATTTACTAAACAAGTTATTTGCTACTGTTTAGAATTACACTATCTTACTAAAAATGATCACAACAGGTACTTAGTGCTTTTACATACTTGTGGTAAGTTTTGTATTACTAGTTTGACATTTATTGGCAGACACTTGTCGATATACAGACTTAATTTGCATGGGAACTTTAATATTTTTTCAGCATAATTGCCTTCAAATTGTTAATTTAACAACCCTTTGACATTGTTTGCACATCTGATCTTATTATACCATAGCTGATTTTTGTTTATATATAGACAGATATAGACTTTTCAAAGTTCTATAAAAGTTCACACATGTTCCATCCAAGTAAACCAACAGAACCAATAAAGACCACCACAGATAATAACTGTGTATATAGCTTGGAAATTTTGATAGTTTAGGAATCCCTCCTTTGTTGATTTCTATAAACCAAAACTGTCAGTTTTGCTGGATAGAATGGCCTCTTGCCTTGGCAAAACACTTTCTAAAAACGGAAAACCAACAAATATCTTAGAATTTCATCATTAATGCAGACAATTTATAAATGTCTTGTTTTTTGTTGATTTCGAATCTGGAAGATTTTTTACGTAAGATTGTGGTACGAAAATCCAACGGTATCGGATTTTGTGGTTTTAGGCCTAAACTTATTATAGTGATATGTAACCTTTCGGGATATCGGTAAAGTGCGAGCAGACGAGGTGTAAATACGTTAAAAATTAAAGCTAAAAGACTAAAAAGTTAGATCGGAATATCTTTACATTTTGTGAATAAATGTGTTTCTGATGGATAACTACGACAACTTACCAGAATATTGCTCATGATCACACGTAAAACTTCTTTCTGAGAGCGAATGGAAAATGCGTTACGAATTCTGACAAATAAACAGTAGGGTGTCGTTATTGGAATACCGAGAGAATACTGGAAGAATAGAGATGCCAACTATAATGTTTAAAACAAATAATTTTTTAACAAGCGTTTGTGATTTGTCAGAATAATAATATCAATAAGATATCAAAAAGATCAAAGCAAACAAATTCGACAAAAATCTAAGATTCGGCAATATATTTAAGACGGGTTATGTTCACCTAAATTGTGTTTGGTAAAGACTGTCACTATATGTAGTGAACCAGTCTTCGGTTTATACCCACTGAAGAGTATTCAGGGGAGATAATTAAGTAATGACTAAATTCTGGAACGGTTGCGTAGAAAACAAATAATGCGAGAATATTTCGTGCGATTCGCTACACAATTATGATGTCATTGATATAATTTTTCCTGAGGTATGTATTAACATGTGATTTAGCATATGTCAAAGTGTTTTTGATTTGTTCAAGGTCATAAATAGCATCGCGAAACTATATGTCGCGTGGCAATTTTTTTTAGACGCATCCCTATGTGGTATTCTTATGTAATTTTATGTCTAAATTTCCATATGTATGAACGGTCAACGCCCGCTTCGCGGGCTTTTGCCCGTATTATTTATGGTAGTATGGATTTTAGTGAGTAAAAATGTTAAATATATTATCATTCTTGCTCCAAGACTTTATTTGATTTTACAATGTAAGTGATTTTTGTGAGCTAAATTATTTACTAATGTAATATTTCGATGAGTAGATGCATTTAGTAGTCTATGTATCCTGTTTAGAAAATGGGGACAATTGCACCATTATACCTTGTTTCAGGATCTATATGCTTCTGGATTATTTTAATGTATTCGAAAATGTCAACAAAAACGAAGCTATAAGCTCGTCACAGTCAATAAAAAAGTCGGAATTATTTAAGACAAAGCAGCGCTTTTATAGCGTTTTGAGATTTGATTTTTTTTTATTTTTAAGTGCCGCATGTATTGATACATTTTTATCAACATTCAACGAGTTGTCATAGCGACAATTGCACGATATTTGTTAGATAAAATGTAGCGTGTCGCGTTGAATATCATTATTCCTTATGCTTATTGCTTATATATTGTCAGTTATGTACATGTAACGATGAACTGGAAATGTTTAGGTTATTTGAATAAACTTTCTGTTCTGTTCTGTTCTGCTTTTCCGCTTTTAAGGCGACACACACAATTCATAGCGGCACTCGATGCGTCACTCAACAGTGAACACAGTGGGGGTTGACGAGGTCAAAACGTAGTCCGTTTCTCTACGACGTCTGATATATGTTTTGCTACGAAAACATTGTGTAAATACACTACTTAATCAGGATAGTTTCATCTTTTCTGGTATTTATAGATCAGAGAACGGAACATCCAGTAATGGTAGGTACTTATTTTCAATAACAAACTAATAACAAATGCGCGTAGTTGCAACTTTTACATTTATTTTGAGCTAAAATCGAAACATTTTGATTTGAAGCAATGCATAAGGTAGTTATTCTGTTAAAATAGCCAATTTTTGTAACTTAAATTAAATAAAACTACATGTTACTTTGATTCAGTGTATATTACACATTTTAAAGAAGAAAAAAGGTTACGAACATATACATGTGTATTTTAATTATTCAAATGCTTTGTTTCGAAGGAAATTACAAGTCGCGTTATGTATAGGTTTCGCACAGAGTATGTATTGGTTGTGAAACGAAGTACAAATATAATGTATAGGTTACTCAACGAAGTTTCTGTATTCATTTCAGGACATAGCACATGCAGTTTGCAGTTACCGCAGACTGCCATTTTCCAGTACTAACGCGTTATCGTACTGTCGTCATCGTATTATCACAATGTCGCCATCGAACTATCGCACTGTCGCCATCGTATTGTCGCACATTCGTCATCGTACTATCGCATAATCGCATTGTCGGATTGTCGCCATCGTACTATCGCACTGTCGCCATCGTATTGTCGCGTTATCGTCATCTTATTATCGCATTGTCGCCATCGCACTATCGCCATCGTATGTTCGCACTGTCGTCATCGTATTTTCGCATTATCACCATCGTCCTATCGCGTTATCGTACTGCCGCCATCGTATGATCGTATTGTCGCCATCGAACTATCGCATTGTCGGATTGTCGCCATAGTTCTTTCGCATTGTCGGATTGTCGCCATCGTTCTATTGCAGTGTCGCCATTGTATTGTCGCACTGTCGTCATCGTTTTATCGCACAATCGCATTGTCGCCATCGTACTATCGCACTGTCGCCATCATATTATCGCACTGTCGCCATCGTATTATCGCATTGTCGCCATCGTACTATCGCGTTATCGTACTGTCGTCATCGTATTATCGCACTTCACATTCAAATTGCTATCTGCAATATAACTGATCTGATTAAAACAGTATTTTGAAATTGTAGCCTGGGCGCATGTGTTAATTATAAATTTAAACGACCCTTCAATGAAAGGAGTAGGGAAACATTGTAACAAAACAATACATATTTCACACAATAATTCAACTCCACTTTTAAAGTCGTATCCTCTAAATTGTGTGAATGTGGAGCCTATTTAGTAAAGACCGGCAAATGACCTCTTCTGGAATCTTAAATTTTACAAGTATGATGCTTATGTAATTGCACGCATGCAATATGATTTGATTTGCAGTCGACTCTCATTATCTTGAAGTTGTAAGGACACAAAAAATAGTTAAAGATATCCTGAGTTGGAGATAAACATTCGAGGAAAACCGCAGACGTAAATAGAAAAAGGAAAACCGAAAGTAGCCGTAGTGTAACACGATGTAAATTTACCGGCTGTCATGTACGCAGTAAACAATAACCTGTGACAGATACCCACTGCCACACCTTTACAACAATGCAGTGATTAGGCAATTGCGGATTTGTGTCATTTAGGTTCTACTGTCCACACCAAACGGCCGTTACAGGTAAAATCATGTATACGAACATGAAATTCATCTCAAAATTAATTGGTGATAACCGATTTTCAAGAAAATCGCTTTGATATATACAATGTAAAAATCAAAATCTGTAGAAGATAAAGAAGGATCGAAGTTGGGACATAGGATTTTCTTTGACATAAGCAGAGTTTCGAGATAAGCGAGTGGGAGATTAAAAGAATCGACTGTTATTTGATAAAGAGTACCATATGATAAAAACCTATCGTCGGTCTCTATCCAAAAGAACGTATTTATATAAGTGATTGTCACCAAGCTGATGATACGTCATTTTTATCGAGACCGACGACATTAAGCTCTCGAGTGTACTTTGAAGGGAAGGGTCAAGACTCTCGTTTACACCCGCGGAAACCCGACATGCTGTGAGAAGTTGGACATGCTAGGAGATGTAGCCGATATATTTCAAAGAATTTCGGTAGGGTAAGTAAATCCAGTTCTATAATTGTTTTAAGGCATTTTTGAAATAAAATATATTTTGGTGCAGGCAAAGGAGGTATTACCATGTATGTTAGAAAAATCCTGGTGATTAATATTCAGGATTTATTGAAATAAGGCTATTTAAAGTCGACGATGCAGGGATTTATCCCATATTTAGCACTTTATTTACAAATTTCTTTAAAGGTATGCCAGTGAAAAAGTTTTTTCACCGACAATTATATTAACCAATATCCCCGAGTAACATATCCGCCAGGGTTTCTTAAAAAAGTTCGTATTGGTGGAAAAATTCGACTTTACATACAACGTGTTGATGAAAAAATGATATGAAATGGTGCTGTACAAAGATGTCAAGATATGACATGTGTGAAGTTCATTTATAAACTTAAAAGCTCACTATTGCATCTGATTTATGCCCACTCTGACGCATTGTAGATCATTTTCATTGAACTTTGAGGTTTTATAATGATATCCGCTCTGAAGCTAATTTAATTTCCAGCTAATTTGTATATTTTTTTTATATTGTTTGAAAATCATTGTAAATGTAAAGCAATTGATTCATACAGGTAAAAATATACGTCCGGTAGGCAATCTAAACATTTATAATAATAACAAACTAGTTCCAATTATCGAAAGGTACCCCATGTTTGTTATTATTGATCATATAAAGATATTTACCCTTAAGATTATTATGTTTTATAATAATATTGCTTAATAAGTTAATATATTTTCGAGCATAAAACATTTTAAGAGAGAGAGGCGGGAAAGAACGGAGAGAGCGAGCGGACGGACGGACGTTCTAACAAGAGGCACATTATGGTGTTATTCCTTTGATGTTTCTTTGATCTTTTTAACCCCACAAGTATATGTTAATCCCGTTAGAGCGATTATTTATGGAATGAACCTCATTGTGTCAAGTGTACAGAAAAACGGACATAAAGAACCCCCTATTGTAGCGCTTGTATGTACGGACAGACACTAACAGAGACAGACACATAGGAGAGAAGCAGAGTGAGAGAGATTCACGACATGTATGCGCGAGCCGTAAGTTAATAATTTCCTTGAGTGGGTTACGCGACTTGCAAACTAACTGTACGTCGTACTTAATATTCAATACGGTATATACAGTTAATCCATGACGTGAAACTTAAAATGACTTGTAAAGTAAAACACATACTAGGACGTCATTTAATGAGTATAGCGATAAAAGACCATAGCTATATAATTTAAATGCAATCTTGACGATTTCTCTATATATACGTTTTACTCTCTAATGGAAAGTACGCCTTAGTTTTAAATGTTATAATTGGCTGAAATCTGGCTTAATATATTCCTTCAAGGCTTGTGGCTTCATCAGACGAAAAATGCGTGTTATCTATGCATATACACATAAGAACGAGGCGTTGATTGGGTTTTGAAAATAAATGTTTACATTTTGCATATATCACTACCAAACACAACGAAAAGAAACAAACATTTACACGCGTGCATTGTTGGACATGTCTGCAAAGCTGTCAACTTGAAGTCGTGTATAATAGATCCAAATTTAGTTCACATTTATGAAAGTCTACCGCCCATAATTGGAACTATAGGCACAAAATATTATTATAAATGTTTAGTTTGCCTACCGGACGTATATTTTTACTTGAATGAATCAATTGCTTTACATTTACAATGATTTTCAAACAATAAAAAAAGATACAAATTAGCTGGAAATTAAATTAGCTTCAGAGCGGATATCATTATAAAACCTCAAAGTTCAAAGAAAATGATCTACAATGCGTCAGAGTGGGCATAAATCAGCTGTAATAGTGAGCTTTTAAGTTTATAAATGAACTTCACACATGTCATATCTTGACATCTTTGTACAGCACCATGTCATATCATTTTTTCATCAACACGTTGTATGTAAAGTCGAATTTTTCCACCAATACGAACTTTTTAAAGAAACCCTGGCGGATATGTTACTCGGGGACATTGGTTAATATAATTGTCGGTGAAAAAACTTTATCACTGGCATACCTTTAAAGAAATTTGTAAATAAAGTGCTAAATATGGGATAAATCCCTGCATCGTCGACTTTAAATAGCCTTATTTCAATAAATCCTGAATATTAATAACCAGGATTTTTCTAACATACATGGTAATACCTCCTTTACATGCAGCAAAATATATTTTATTTCAAAAATGCCTTTACACAATTATAGAACTGGATTTACTTACCCTACCGAAATTCTTTGAAATATATCGGCTGCAGTTCCTAGCATGTCCAACTTCTCACAGCATGTCGGGTTTCCGGGGGTGGTTTATACTTAGACATTTCACAACGTCTGCCAAGTTCAAATGTCGTCTTATAGATGGATTTTCAATGTCGATCGTTTGCTTTGGCCTAGTCGTGAATTTAATTATATAATAATAATGTGAATTACCATGTCGACTGTGCTGTTCGTATCATGTTGTGCCGTTGTTAATACCTACTCCTCAAATGAAACATCCAGCCACTCCATGATTCTGTATTAAAATCAAAGCGCTGAAGGCACTGAAGATGTTCGCTATTGCATAATTAAACAAGCAATTCTTTTCTCGAAATCAATCGCAAGTTTGAAATTAAGACACGCCATTCAAATTTATAAAGTGTGTGTCATAGCGCACGGTCGAGTTTTGTGTGCACTTTTTATCATCCTTATTATTTCATAGAGATAACTTAGACAAAATAAAAACAACATGGCTTTTTGGACGTTCTGAAAGCTGCTTTAGAAAGTATGATGAACATGTTAATGAGAACTCAATATAAAGACAATTTGCAGTCACCATGATATAAAATGAATATTTTTGGAATATCGAATAACTATCTCACCAAGAATATAAATTCATAATGAAAATTCCGTGTACAAAACTTTTGATTTTTGACACCGTATCCAAATTCAAAATATACAATAATCTTCGTATCTTGTATATGAAGAAATAAAAGTATATATACATTGCTTTTTATGCTTTACTTGTTACCCGAGCAGTTCACACGGTGTCAACAACGCTGACCTAAACATAAGCATAGAGCACAAATGCGCTTTTTGGGCGTAAGTGTTTTACTCAGTTTTCATCTTAGTGACTTTTGCATAACGCCAACAGACACGCATGAATATTTTCGAATATTTCATAGGCTGATTCGAGATACAAACTCTAAATTCTGGCTACATCACTGCGTATGTGCTCAGTTAAAAGGATGTAGCACTGTTCAGTGTAAGGAATTCCGGACTTCTCTCTGTACGTTCAAACGACACAAATTGTGGCCCTGTTACAATTACGCGTTAAAATCCATCTCGCAGAATTTCGCTTTTGATTCCAAGATGAGAAAACAATCATTATCGAAATAGTACATTGTCACGATAAGAGAAAATCGTTTAATTATCATACCACGATGTTTGACGTACTTGGTCAGCACGTCTGGAAATCATTCATAAATTTTTGGATAGGCTGCGATGATAAACAAGTTAGCTAATTTGAATTCAATTTTGTATCAAAAAGCATTGTTCTAAAATGTGGCATTTTCAATTGGCAATGAGAATTTTAATGACCCTCGTCATGCGAAAATGGGTTTTATTCCATATGCGCCCATCGTATAAATAGCCCACTCAGCTATTTCTCCTTCTGGTAAGGAGAAACAGAACATATTGAGTGATTTTATAGCGAACAGCATCGCCTATGGCCTGACTGCACAAATGCACATGTTGGGTTTAACAAACGATTGCCGAAACGCATAAGACCCATTTCGCATGACGGCGCTATGGACGTATGATTTAAATGTGGCGAAAGAAAACTGCGTTTAAATCAAATATCAACATACGATATATTTCGATAGTGAAGAAAGATACTCATAGCAATGCATAATAGGACACATATAAAGTGCTCTCCCGTAGTATATTTTTTATCTACTCACACTTATGCGTGGTTTAACAATGCTCACACACATTTCATGCGTTGAATATGCAACTTACAAGTGAAAAACACAACACAATAGTTAAACTTTTGTTTTAATTGTATTTATTTATTTAGAAAAGTAAATTGCAAACTTTATTTTAAAGTCAGCGTATACGCCGACTACATTTTTAAAAGATATTTCTTGTTATATTTAGTTGTTTTCGGTTTAGCGATAATAAAGCATTTTTGAGGTTGCCTATAGTATGCCTGTTGTAATTGATGAACTCATATCCAACTGTCTATGCATTAAGAACTGTGAATATAAACAAGCTTAACCTTCTACTAACCTTCTACTAATGCGTTGCTAGGACCCGTAGATACAAAAGATCGCCTCTATCTGTTGAGAACAAAAGAACGTTTTCGGGAAATACCCGCTGAAGTAGCATAAACGAAGTTACGAAACAGGTCATTCGTACTATTATTATAAGAAATTGTTTGTTATATTCGGTTTAAGCGATTATGAAACATTTTTGGTTTTTGTCTATCGTATCGCTGAAGTTATTGTTGAACTTATGTTCATCGTTTTATCCTATAAATAAGCGTATACTTTTTACCGAATCTATTAATAGCCTCAAATTACGAATGACCTGTAGTGCGTTCAGTTACAGCGAACGTTCGCCAATGATCGTTCGTTTCCGATTCGGTCTTATTGAACGATAAGTTCGGCGCGAACGTTTCAAGATGGCGGCTCCCAGAAAATTGATTGCGACTTTGATGGAGGAAATCGCGAATAACAATATTGTATCAGAGGAAAGGTCGTCGGAAGACTAAATACTGACAATTTCATAATACAAAACTATAAATACCCGTATTCTTTTTTAGATTAAGACTTAAATAAAAGATATTTCAAAAATAATAAAACCTATAATAGTTTTATTATAATTATAAGTGGTGTGGATGCGATAGTGTTATTTTTCATTAGCGATCGAAATTTAGTGTAAGAGGTGCATTAAATCAATTATAAAATAAAGCCTTAAAATAGCGCAATACATTACAATCTTCAAATGAAATTGTAACTTTCTTTTACATTGAATGAATTTTCGTTTCGTTTTCATTTAATGAAAATATTAATAAATTTTAGCATTCAAATGGAAACAAACACATGCATATTTTGCGAATTGAACTGTCTTTGAATGTACATGTATATTGAAAACTATTTTGTAGTGATAATGAGCGATAAAATTCTGGCATTTTATTATACCATAAATCTATAATCTATTTTGCCCAAGTATTTTATATACATATTATGATCAAACGCGATTGCTTGTTTTCACGATGATGTTTCGAACATTGCAGTAACGCACGATATTTAAACGTTATATTTGCAAGTACCCGTTAAATACGTTAATTGTGTAGCAGTAACTTTCCACAATATTTTTAATGTATTGTTATTATTAAACACTTTTTTGTTATGTTTAAACAGAGACGTAGGTCTCTGGTTTAAACTGGCTAATATATATATATATATATATATATATATATATATATATATATATATATATATATATATATATATATATATATATATATATATATATATATATATATATATATATATATATATACTTAATAGTTCATGTTCATCCATTTCGGACAAATGTACGTCTATTTTTTAAAATATGTTCAAATATTTTATCAAAGCAACTGTTAAGTTTTTGGCTTAACATGCCAAGAGATGACATGGAGGTATCATAAATCGTGTTTAATGACCAGACACCTGCGGTTTATGACCCCATACAGAGACATACAAGTATAGGTCCCTTTGTTTATGACACCCTGTTTTCTTAGTAATTGTCTGGACAGTATCCGATCATATCGAGATAATCGGTTTGTGATAAACAAAGAGGCAATTAAACACTGGGTGGTTAAAAATGCTGAAAAAAGAGCGTCAACATTGGTGTGAACAATTAAATAAAACATTTACATGTATCAAGAGGATTTAGTTAATCTGCAACAAGGTAAGTTATTACAGGCATATAGGTTCAAATCAGTTTCTTTATGTTGATTACATAAAATCAATCAATTTGTTGTTTGTTTTCGTCCTTATTTTCGTTCGTTCATTGGATTCTATTTAATCGGAAAGAATTTCAATTTCTGAGTATTTTGTTGTTCTTAAACAGGGTCGCGAATATGATTGAAACCTTATCACGATGCGGTTCATCAAACGCAAACAATAGCAGAATGGCCGCAACGTTGACGGCCAAAATTGGAGCATGCGCAAACTTGACGTCATTATCGAAATCCCCAAAACCTCCTATACACTTTGTTTATAATTCAATTCATTCTATGTACTACAAAAAAAAAATAAAAAAAATATCGCAGTTACACTGAACAACAACGACAACTTATATGTCAGCCATCTTGGTTTCGCTAGCGAACTACCTCCCGAGAGGGTTCGCTTCGGTTCGCGAACGTTCGCTGCGAACCGAGCGTTCAATAGCGAACGTTCGCGACCGTTCGCGAACTATAGCGAACGTTCGCTGTAACTGAACGCACTACTGTACTACGTCATTGAGGTGTATGTGAGAGGGTAACCTATTGCGTTGGTATCGCCCGTGGACACTTTGTTTATCGACAACCGCATCTATTAATAGCCTCACATTGTGAATGGACTGAGCACAAATACTACGTCATGAAGACGCTGCAGAAAGTGGACTATTTTATTCATTCATAAACAATCTCTTACGCGACACGTACAATACGATCATTGTTTATTGATTATTTTCTATAAAAGTACCGTTCGAAACTATTGCATTTAACACGATATTAATATAATGTTTCCAGTTGTGAATGAATATTATTGGAGAACTCAAACCTCTTGCATAAATTAAACATCTCTTTCTCGCCCGGATACGCGTAGTTAGTGGGTATTGGGCTCCTAGTAGCTAAGGCGTATCGACCTGAAATTTAGACTAACCACCTTAGACGGTCGCTAAGCGACCATCTTAAAACAACACCTTTATGTCAAGAATATTTATCTTTAGCAGATTTACTCGAGTAACAGTTTTATTAAATTGCACCTTGAAATATGGATATTATTTTGTTCTTTTTGACATCATTACCGCTTGAAAATAGTGTGATAAATAGACACATTGCTGATGATAATGAATGTCTACTTTTGTCACAAGTTTTTCAAAGTAAGACTGCTACAAGACGCAAACATACGTCTGCAGGGTCATAAAAGTTAAATAACATGATAATATATATAAACTATTTCAACCATTCAAATAATCCTCGCCTAATATTCATTGCAGACTTTGAAAAAGCATTCGATTCACTTGATCATTCATTAATGTTCTCTTGCTTAGAAAATATGAACTTTGGTGAATGCCTCATTGAATGGGTCAAACTATTCTATACTGATATAAACAGTATAATCATTAACAATGGCTTCTGTTCAAACAGTTTTAACATCGAACGAGGGGTTCGACAAGGATGTCAACTCTTATCATTTCTATTTATCATATGCATCGAGTTTCTATCACATCACATCCAATCAAATAAGCATATAAATGGCATATCTTTAGAACCTGACGACGAAATTAAACAGTCCCTATTTGCTGACGATGCAACTTATATCTTAAATGACAATAGTGACTCATTCCATAACCTTATAGAGTCGCTAACCCTTTTCGGAAAGACATCGGGTCTTAAACTTAACAAAAATAAATGTACTGTGCTACGAGTAGGTAAATTAAAACAAAGTAATGTCCATCATAAGAAAGAAATGAAATTCATTTGGACGTCAGATGAAGCCACCACGTTAGGAATTACATTTACAAATAATGAAAATAAAACAGTTCTAAAAAACATACTGCCTAAATTACAGAAATTTAAAAACTGCTTAAAATCATGGCAACACCGTAAACTTACATTAATTGGAAAAAACACGGTGTTGAAAACGTTTGCACTCCCTAAATTAGTTTATGTATTAACAGTTCTCCCAAATCCACCAAATGATATTATTTACGATATAAAATCAGCAATATTTAATTTCATATGGGACGGTAAGCCTTATAAAATAAAACGAACTCAGTTAATTCAATCTGTAGAAAAGGGAGGTATCCAATTAACAGACATCGACTCATTCTTGAATGCAATCAAATGCAGCTGGGTTAAAAGATACCTAGAAAATACCAATACGAGTAAATGGAAATTATTCTACCAGAAAATCCTAAACAAATATGGTGACTCCTTACTTTTTGAATGTAACATCAACAATACCATTTTGCATGAAATTGCAAACGAAAACATATTTCTTTCTGGTGTTTTATCGGCATGGACTAATGTTACTCATAATCTAGAAACCCAAATCACCAGTAAAACTATTTTATGGAACAATAAAGACATAACTTCAAACAATAAGACTTTTTTCTATAAACACTGGTTTGAACAAAACATTAAATATGTCGACCAATTGTACGATTACAGAATAAAGGACCTCTATTCTTTTGAGAATATATGTTATATATACGGAATACCTTCAAGCAATTTCCTAATGTATTACACATTAATTAAAAGCATACCCATACATATTAAATCTACAATAAATACAAATAGCACATTATGTACTCAAACATCATTCACGGAAAACATATTTGCAAAACAAAACAAAACAAACAAAATATTTTACAACTACAAATTAAACACCCAGCAGAAAACTCCAATATTCAAAATAAATGGCAAAGCCTTCTTCGAGAACAAGAATTTAACTGGAAACAAATATTTATCATGCCATATAAAACGACTATAGATAGCACACTGAGAAATGTTCGATATAAATATGTCCATAGAATCAGAGCTACAAATAAATATCTTTTTCAGTGCAACCTATCCAACACAAATTTATGTGATATATGCAGCGAACACATTGAAACAATAGAACACTTTTTCTGGGAGTGCAAACATATTCAAATTCTATGGAACCAGTTAACAACATTTCTAGAGAAACAACAATTACAATTAAAACTGTCTCTCTTAAATATCAGTTTCGGTGTAAATACTTTTAAAATACCAGAAATTAATAACACTGTGAACCACATTATCATATTAATGAAATATTTTATTTTCAGCATCAAATACAAAAAACAAATACCTACTTTCAACTGTTTTATAAACTATTTAAAACTAAAGATCCAAATTGAAAAAAGAAATAGCCCTCAACAACGATAAACTTCATATTTTTGAACAAAAATGGAAACACATAAACTTCATAACCCAGTCCAGTTGTCTACTACCCAACTCTAAGCAACTCTTCTATAGTATTGAGTATTACATTTAAAAATAACAACATACAACACAGGCAACCAAATAAAAAAAAAGTATATACTAGCATATCATGTATAATATGCGTTTGACATTATTACTGCTGTATTATACCACTTTTGTTCTTGCTTATACACATATGTACATTGTATGTTTTATATTGAATAAAAAAAAGATAATATATATAGTTCCGACCCCTTCACACGATTATGTAAATCATAGAATACACTGCAAAGTTCAGAAAGTACAGATCAAGTAGAAGATGGTGCACAATAACGTCGTTTCAGCAAAATCCCCCAACAAAGTATTCAATTTGCGACTTTCTCTTCTGACACGAACGTATTAATTCCAACACATACTTATGACTTTCGCCTTTATAATAATAATAATAATAAAAGCTTTATTTACAGAAGGTTACACATAAAGACAATGCCACAGTATACATATTATGCAGATGAATCAATACGTTTTAACAATGTGGCCTTCTTAAAATAACATACACAAATAGGTCTATAAAAAGTAAAACATTCAAACAATATTTTCCTACACCTATACATAAAACAAATTTTGTACATCACACATTTTGTCTTTTGGACAGACACACATGAAATAACATTGATTAGAAAATCACATGACATATCATTGATTAGAAAATAAATGTGCTTTATATTGCCTTTTAGAAGCAGAGATAGAGCATGCCATTCCATTGTGTACACACCGGTCTTACTGACCTGTGTACTAACGCGAAAGGAATTGTGGGTAGCACTTCTTTTACGAGTAAAAAGTGAAAGCTAAAGCGAAAATAGGTCCGGTAATTGTGCTTCTGATAATCGCTCTCAGTCTAAATAGAGATTCAAAAATCACATATAAACATAATTAAATAACATTTCTTTAAACAACATGTCAACGGACATACATTTGTATAATGTATCGTAGAATTACGTGTAGATATGTATAATTTATTTTACGATTCTTTGTTAAGGTAACGGCATTCTTAATTGAGTAGTTATCGTATTACTAGACCTGTAGCAGTTACCTGTAATTATTTTAGTGGATTACAATTAGAAAAAAGTACGAATCCCACGTTAACTAATGCTCACAAATTACTCGTGCATTATCACATACACTAGTTCTGAGTTGATTTTATAGTTAACCTATCAAATAGCTGATATTTAAATGTTTTAACCAATGAAATGTGTCGTTGCGACATGGAGGTGACAAAAGGGCGCATTTTAGATCAGTCTCTGATAAGCTATTTGATGGAACACATAAATAAATATATATTTGAAATATATTTGGTTCGTTACAGGTAAATATCTTTATCGTATTTTCTAAGATTACTTTTCACAAGTAACTGTTTAATATTTTGTATTTCATGTTGCTTATGTATGTGCGTGTTTTGTCTGATATAATATTGTATTGTTTATTTAATACAATATTTTATTGCTATTTTAATGCTGTAATGTTTTACTTTGCTCACCATATCTGTAGGTAAACCATATCTGTAGGTAAACCATATCTGTTGGTAAACCACATATGTGTGTAAACCATTTATTATATTGCTTATCCTCGTTATTAGCTCATCTATTTTTTGAAAAAAAAATGAGCTATTGTCATCACCTTGGCGTCGGCGTCGGCGTTGGCGTCGGCGTCCGGTTAAGTTTTGCGTTTAGGTCCACTTTTCTCAGAAAGTATCAATGCTATTGCAATCAAACTTGGTACAGTTACTTAATATCATGAGGGGACTGGCCAGGCAAAGTTAGATAACTCTGGCGTGCATTTTGACAGAATTTTGTGCCCTTTTAATACTTAGAAAATTGAAAATTTTGGTTAAGTTTTGTGTTTAGGTCCATTTTATTCCTTAAGTATCAAAGCTATTGCTTTCATACTTGCAACACTTACTAACTATCATAAGGGGACTGTGCAGGCAAAGTTATGTAACTCTGACTGGCATTTTTAACAGAATTATGTGCCCTTTTTATACTTAGAAAATTGAAAATTTGGTAATGTTTTGTGTTTAGGTAACTCTGACTGGCATTTGGACGGCATTATGGGCCCTTTATACTTTGAAATTTTTTTGACTAAGTAACTTTGGATATATATATATGGTTAAATTTTGTGTTTCGATCCACTTTACTTCTAAAGTACCAAGGCAATCGCTTTCAAACTTCAAATACTTTCATGCTATCATGAGGTTACTGTACCTGGCAAGTTGAATTTTACCTTGCCCTTTTATTATTAAATTTTGCTAAAATTGCCATAACTTCTTTATTTATGATGAGATTTGATTGATACTGTGACAAAACTACTCTTACCTGACATACCACAATAGACTCCACCCAAACCATCCCCCGTGCCCTCCCCCCATCCCCCACCGAATCCCCCCTTATTTTTTTTAAGATCATCTCACAAATGACCACCACACCCTCATACTATACACCCCCCCCCCCCACCCTCCACCCCCAAATGTTTTTTTTTTTGAAATGGTTAAAAAACACAAATATTTATTTTTATTTTTATTTTTTTTTTAAATACCGTCCAACCATCGCACCCAAGAATCCCCTCCCCCCACCACCCCCCACCCCCCCCCCCCTCCCCAAAATAATTTTTTTTTTTTTCCGCATTTTTTTTTTATTTTTTTTTTTGGAAGATAATGTAATAAATGTCCACACTCCCACACTATACATCCCTCTTCACTCCACCCCTCCCTCCTTTGTGATTGAAATTGAGAGTCCCTTCACATTTAAAAAGAAAATTGATGAGCGGTCTGCACCCGCAAGGCGGTGCTCTTGTTTATAATATTGATGATTCTCTGATCAGGTATTTGACGGAACACATAAATGAATATATATTTGAAATATATTTGGTTCGTTACAGGGTTGTTTTTATAACCACTCTGGTTATCACGTTTTGGGAATTGGTAGCAACCCACCGCCAATAATAGTATAAACCCATACGGTGACAAACATTCCGTTTTAAACACACAATAAAAAACGATTTTTATTTAATTACTGACATTTTCATTCCTACGCAAAACTACTTTGGCGGAAGCATAATTCCCCAAACCAGGGGAATGTGATGCGTCTTGATATAGAGGTGACAATAACGTAGTGACGTCACCATCTATGTATAGAATGCATGCCATTCTTATTCCAATTGGTATACTGTTCCAGATATTCATTCTTTGATAGATAACCAATACGTCTTCTGGGAGAAACACATACACGCTAAAGCGTTGTCGTAGCGAGGCATATGCGTATACTGTCAGACACATGATCATGCCTAATAATACTATTCAGCCTTTATTTCTGATAACTGGGTCCCCCTACACATTCTAAACACACCAGTGGCTTAACAATTCATAGATCAATATGGAAATTGTAAAATTTTGTCAATTAAACACATTTGTAAACCTTAATTGCATTTGTTAAATTGAAAGGTTTGATATATCAGCGCTATATTTCATGTTTAACCGCATAAACCAGACACCTGTTTGAACATAATTTGAAGTAACAGATCTATGAAATGGCATCGTGCTTTAATTCAGTTTTGTTATTAGAAAAGCATAATCTTACCTATTTAAAACCCAATATTTTTACCAATCTGTACTTCGATTGATACAATGTTTCGTAGTAAAACATATACCCGACGTCGTAGAGAAACGGACTACGCTTTGACCTCGTCAGCCCCCAGTGGAACAACGACACTGGACAAATACCAACAGTTAATTTAAAGCCTCTATAACGCTCACAATCAACGAAACTTTCGTAGAGTATTTCGTCAAATAAAGTTTACACCTAAACAATCAGTGTTCTTTTTAGCGATAGCCACAATTTCAACGCTAGATGTTGTATGATTACATAGATATTTGTAGATACAAAATGCTCGTTTTTATTTATTTATGACACAATTAATTACATGTTAATTTCCCGCTAATATATCTATCCATACGATACACGAGCACTAAAATGGTACCATGTTAGGTGTCGTATGCATAGATATCGTTGCGGGAAATTAAAATGGAATTAAATATGCAAAACAATAATAAAACGAGCATGTTGTATCTACAAACATCTATTTTACCAGATCACATCTGGCGTTGAAATGTCGGCAATTGCCATAAGAAACAATGCGTTTTAATTGTTAAGCTTTATCTTACGAAATATTGTACGAAATTTTCGTTGATTTTGAGTAGTAATGTTTCTTGAAGACACTGCCTTTCCTTCCATAACCTTGCTCGGCCATTTAAATCTTCAAATGTCGTATGTAGCTTGTATTTTTCGAGTGTCAATGGTCATTGTCGAGTGTCGTATCGTGCATCGCCTAATGGTCGTATGTCGATCTCAAAAGACCATAGTTCAATGTTGCACTAACCATTCATCGTGCATATTATATAGTTTGGATATCTTCTTCAAATCATGAGGGGATTTCAATGTTTACGTTTACAAATATTCAAGTGTGTTCTCAACAGATTCTTAGACGGAATGCTAGAATCTGAATGTTCGTGCAGTATGCTCGTTAACTTACAGGAAGGAGAGACGTTGTCTGACGGTGGACAAAACATTGACAGCGGCAGCTTCATGGACTCAATTGGTAAAAAGAAGAGCATCTTGCGCATCCTTAGCCGCTTCGCCGAGAAGACGTCCATGGTGGGAGTCCCCTACATCAACAACGCCAAGCTCTGGTGGGCGAAGCTGATCTGGTGTTTCCTGCTCCTGTGTGCCTTGGGGGCGATGAACCTGCACCTATGGTATCTCCTAAACCAGTTCTTCTCTTGGCCTACTGTTACCAAGGTGGAGCTTGGATTCTCGGATCTCCGCTTTCCACAGATAACTGTTTGCAACGTCAATGTGTTACATAAAGGGAAGCTTGCTAAGTATGCTGGTGCCTATACGCTGAAACAGTTAGTGTACACAATGAAACCAGAGAACGTCGCACCGAATCAGTTCAATCCATATTATGATCCTAATAAAAATGAATCACCTAGTGATGATGAAGAAAATGAATCACCTAGTGATGAATCATCTGGTGACGCAGACCAGACGCAAGGTCCTTCATCTTTTAACACAGGCAAACCAATTTCTAACAAGGTTAACACAGTTTTGAATGTTCCTAATAACGTAATGTACATGTGTTTGTCGACACAATTTGTCAAGACTTGTCACTAAAACTATGTAAATGCAAACGTAGATTATTTCATTTTTTAACTTTTATGCGTATCGATGTTCGTAATTGAAGTTGAATACCAGACCTGATAATCGACTCGTTGCGGTCTCTTTCAGCGTCGTAAGCGGTATGTGGACACGTACGGGGATATTGACCCCTCAAAGTACGACCCAAACAAACCGCCTTCGCCCCCTCCGCTGCACAAAGAGTACGATGGCAAGAAGGACTCACAGGAAGAGATAGAACTCGCCTTTAGTACGCTCTACATGAATATAAATAGGTTAGTTACTCGAATGCGTAAACTGTTTACCTGTAGTTCTCTACGATACTACGACTTACATGAATATCATAAATATAAACCAGTAATTTTCTCGAGTGAATGCACTTTATAGTTCTCTACGATACTACTAGCCTTTAGAACGATCTACATGAATATCATGAATATAAACCAGTAAGTATCTCGAATGCATTAACTGTATAGTTCTTTGCGATTTATCTGGTCTTAAGAACGATCTACACGAATCTAAATCCCGGTTGTGCGAAAATAAGTTAGTTAAAAATCGCATTGAGAACATCCTATATGAATATCAATAGGTAAATACTTCGGAAGCGTTTAAATGACGTCGTTATCAGATATAGCTAGACTTGTTAACACCCTGTATGGATATCGATCGGTAAATATTTCGGATGGATGAAAATGAAGATATGCCAAGATATAACCCGCCTTAAGCACACACTATATGAATATAAGCCGTTGGGTATTTTTGGATGTGCCAAGGTCTGCTGGACGAAAATGACAGTGTTCTTATAACGCTATCGTCCTTAAAACGCTCTATAAGAAAACAATCGCCAAGTATCTCCGATATTTGAAATGTACTTTATTTCCGTCGAACTTGCACTTAGAACAAACATTTAGATCGGTATGTATCACATAATTTTCTAATGAATCAGCAATTTATTTTATATTGGTACATTAAAATCGATGTAATATATTATTGTTATTATAATATATAACTAATCATAGGCAAGCGAAACCTATTTTTTCATCTAAAATAAAACGATTCTATTGGCAAACGAAAAATGGGGACAATTTATCACCGGGATTTTGCGGTCCTCTGTAAAATTATGTAATAAGGGGCTTGGCGATTTATTTTCAGGATTGACCGGGCACGACTCGGACACAACATCAGCCATATGCTACTCAGCTGCACTTTCAACGGCCGCGTCTGTGACGCAGGGTAAGTAGGCCGCGTCTGTGACGCAGGGTAATTATTCAGCACAACGGCCGCGTCTGTGACGCAGGGTAAGTATTCAGCACAACAAATGAAGAGCCTTATATTTGCAATAAATGAGGCGTGTCGCAGGTTAATCGGTTGCTTGTGATTATGTTATTTTCGTTGAGATTATGATGCTTATGATTTGATTTATAATAAGTAATATACTAAAGAAAATTATTAAATGTGGTCGATGAAAATTATATATCAGCGATTCAGTACGTTTCGCTCGTTTTTATTATGGTATCATTTATGTGTCACTTTGTCGCCAGAACGTTTTTTTTTATATAAGTTGAAAGGCACTGCATGTCCACCTTTTCCACAGTATATGCGGAGATGAGAATATCTGCACTTACAATTGGTCAAATTATTTTTTTACAACTGCATATATTTGATACACTTAAAATTCAAACTATATTCTTATCTGCCAACATATTTGAGTGCTTATGGTATTTGATTATTAGTTGTTACGATTTCACAAAGTATGTATGCATTATACGGTACCCCCTTATATATTTAGGATGTTCCGCCATCACGACACGGTCGAGTACGGTAACTGCTGGACGCTCGACAATGACAAGTTTACCGTGATGACGCCTGGACCGGAAGGGGGTAAGGCTATCTCCATATATAATTGTACACATTTTCGCTTATGGTGCGACTATACATACGGGAACTAAACCCTATGTGAACCATGTATTCTGATTCACCAAACGAATCGTTGGTTCCTGTGTAAGAAGTTTTTCGGTTCGCAAATGGTAACTATGGCTCATGGGTAGCAAATATTTTTACTCGCCAGAATAATTATTTGGTAATTTAAACAATAGCTCATATTAAAGGGGCCTTTTCACAGATTTTGGCATGTTTTGAAGTTTGTCATTAAATGCTTAATATTGATAAATGTAAACATTAAATTTTAAAAGCTCAAGTTAAAAATCAAAAATAAAATTTAAAAAAGTAGAACGTAGCAGGGCTCGAACCAGTGACCCCCGGAATCCTGAAGTAAAAACGCATTAGTCAACTGAGCTATCTTGCCAAGCATACATAAGATACGTTTTTATACCTTATATAAGCAATCTTCGTAGTTTCACAAATTTAAACGACAACAACAGAACTCTCCAAATTATTCAATCGTTTCGCGTTGCAACGCTTCATAATTTATAGGTTTTTAAATCGTCAAAAGATGCATATAATGGCTATATTAGACCATGGCAAATGTTCAGTAATACTGTTTCCTCACAAATATCATAACTAAACCGAAAATTTGCGAATCTGACACAATTGTTTTCAATATTGTCAATTTATCAAACCGTGCAAGGATCCCTTTTAACCCTTTCAGTGCGGGAACCGAATTTTAAAAGCCTTTGCAAACAGTTTGGATCCAGATGAGACGCCACAGAACGTGGCGTCTCATCTGGATCCAAACTGTTTGCTATTCTGATAGTATTCTTTGAAAAAAAATGAAGAAAATGCTTATTTTACAAATTCAGCAGACGACATTTTAGCAGACGACAAATTTCCCAGCATGCAAAGGGTTAAGTATTCAGGTTCGAGATTAGGAAGCATTCCTCATTTGGAACACATATTCTAATGCGCTGGTGAAAACTAAAGCTCACGTGTAAAAAGTATTCTGGTACGTTATCTGAAGCAAAACGCAAGTGTTACATGTATTCTAGAGCCGCAATTTGAGCTCGACTACAGCAATCAGATCCTATGTGAAGCAAGTATTTTGGTTTAACAATGGAAACCAACGGTTATTTGTAAGAAATGTTCTGGTTCGTATATATGAACAATATATGATGCGTAACACGTAGTATAGATTACTAATCTAAATTAATGAACATTTGTAACAAGCAATATGGTTTGCCAATGGCAACAAAAGATCATATTTGACCAGTATTCCGTTTCCCCACTGGAAATCATAGCTCAAATGTAACAATTATTGGGAAAAACAGATTTGGTGTAAACAAAACTCTGGTTCGGAAATGCAAAAAACAAAACTCATGTTTAACAAGTATTTTGGTTCACCAAATGGAAGCAAATCTCACCTTAGACAAGCAATCGTATTTGCCACCGGAAACCGAAGCTCGAGTATAACAGTTGTTCTTGGTCGCAAAGGTACATAATTTATACTTGTTTAGGCTGAGTACTTGTTAAATATATTTTTCAAACTATTTATATAGCAAGGAGGTGCAGGCTATTCTTCATAACAGTTGGGTAATTTCATATCCTATTGTGAACAACACTGGTCATGAATATGGTTTTCTGTAATTATAATATTTGTGTACATCAGCCGCTTCTATCAATCGTTAACTATTTCAAGAATTATGTATTCCACGTTTTTAAACTCTGACTTTGTACAATAATGTACGCGGCTGTTTTGTTAACTTTTTGTTATTGATATTGGTCGTGTTAATTAAGATATGGTAATTGTATAAGTGTGTGTGTGTGTGTATAGGTGTGTACGTGCGCGCGTGTGTGTGTGCGTGCGTGCGTTAGAGTGTGTGCATATGGGAAAATGTAATCAACAATACATTTATATTCTTAAATACTTTCTGTTTATAAATATTTGTTCCTTGAGACCATTTCATTATCGGAAGAGAAATTAATAGTATAAGAGAAGTCATATAATATACTTGCTTTTTATGACACTTCTATTACACTGTTACAGTACTCTTATGTCCGTCAAAGTCTATGTTTGCATTATACTGTAGAAATGCATTATACATACCATAGTTGTTTGAAGGCCTCATTGAAAATAAGATTGCCATTGTTAAACTGTCTGCATGACTTTGTATCAATGTGTTGTCTTAATGAGTTACCTTCGGTAAATAGATTATTATTATTATTATTATTATAAATCGTAATGTTTCCGATAAGCGCAGTGGTTGGTAAACTTGCATCTCACTTAAACTTCTTTGTTTCGATACCTACTCCCAACGCATTAAAGTTTGATTTGTGGTAACCATATTGGACAGTTTGTTTCTGCTTGTAACCCTGTATCCTCCTGTATCGCACCTCAATACCAAACTAGAATGGACTATATTTCACTAAAGACTAAATATCTGAAAAGTTCCGTGATAGATCGAAATTCGTCCAAAATTTCGTCATTCTAGTAAGGTAAGTAGGTAAAAGTACTCGGACACAATGCGGTCCTCGCATAGGCGCGCATGGATCCCGTAGACTTTGAAATACAATCAAACACACGTTGGCACAAATCAATTAGTATTTAGATGTATACATATGGTACAAAGCTAAACACCGATCGGTATCCAAAAACACTTAACATTATCCTCAGCAGCAGCAATTGCTTCACAAAACGCAAGAACAACAATAATGGTACTATTTTAACGTGAACATCTGTTTTCATATCCGACACACATTTTGTTGAAGAGGTATTGTATAAGACATAGTAATAATTGTGAGATCCCCAGCCCTTCGCTCCCGAAACGGGGTATATTGTTTGTACCACTAAGTCTGTCGATCGGTACGTTTGTCATGATGACTTGTGACTATCCTGTCACTCTATTCCCAAGGCCTGAAACTCGTGCTTTTCATGGAGTCCATGGAGTACCTAGAGGGGATCACGTGCGGATACGGAGCCCGAATACAGGTGCACGAGCCAGGCACCTATCCGCATCCCGTGCATGAGGGAATGCACGTGCCCGCAGCCATGGCAACATCCATCGGGCTCAAACTGGTACGGGCTCGTTTGATTTGTTTCTGTTGTTGTTTTTTCCCGGAAAATGTCAATGAAATGCCCTTTTCTTCTTTTACAAGTGTTTGCTACGGAATCCGGATACTGCCATTTATAATCTCGCACTTCTTTCTTCAAGGGCGACACACGAAGCGATACTTGATCTTTTTCTTGACAGTCGCTGCGATACTTGATATTTTTCTTGACAGTCGCGGCTACACACGATATATTTAACACGATATATCGCCCTTGTGTAGGTAGCCAAATAATACATTTGAATGTGGCACAAAGCTTCAGAAGCAGATATCCACAAAAGAGATATGAATTAAAACGTATGGGTGTACACCATTATGCTTTCGGACATTCGTTAGTGCAAACACAAATAAAGGTTTTCAATAAAGATATGTGTATTTCCTTAATTCCATTAATAAAATTTGTATAAATGAATTCGAATGTGTAACGTTATGCCGACAGGCGAAAATGATATGATGAAATTTTTAGCTTAAATTGATTTTTTTTATCTGATTTATACTATGTCATACATGTTCAAGGTCGCGTTCGAGCGTCTGAACGGACCATACGGGGACTGCGATTTGGGCGCGGACTTCCAGGCCAGGTACGGAGTTAGATACACGAGGCGCTCTTGCTACTCCGCGTGCGTGCTTGAGGATATCGTGGGCACGTGCGGTTGCCATAGCGACGATGCGGAGTACTTTGCACAGCGCCTCAACGACTCGCTGATACGGTGTAGAACTTTAAATGGTAAGAAATAATTAATTTAAGAAATTTAATATAAATACACTGTTCTTGTTTAATAATGTAAAACATATGTTATAAATAAAAAAATCGATTTTCGGGTTTAATCGTACTGTTAACAACGATTCTGACTTGTTACGCGTAAGAATATATAATAAAAAAACGGCGCCTTAAAGGATTGATATATTTCTTAACAATAAACAATAATAATTCAATTCAATTCTAATTTGGTCTGACAAATATTTATATTTTAGCAACTCAAATACGACCTATATTATAGTAGATATATGCTGACTTTTCGAGCTGTACTTCTGTTTGTTTTATTTATTGGGAAGTTATTTTACTATTAATTTAAAGAATATCCGTAATAACATCATGCAAGTCTATTATATAATATAGTATGCATATAACATAAAATAAAATATTTTGTTGTTCAACATACTTGATATGCTTATTAGTTTGCTTAAATTCAATATAAAGAAGTGAATTTTAAAGAAGTCAAGGTAATCAAAGCTCGACCTGTCAGTTAACGTTTTGTTAATAAATAGTTTCACATGTGGACATAGTAACATAGTAACATCAATGTAAATTAGCTAAAAATGTTTTTATGGAGTTTATCTTTATTTCAATGTTTGGTAGGATTTTCCCTTGTATTCAACGATACCCTTATAGATTACTGAAATGAACACCTTGCAAGAGAAAAATGTCATGATACAGTCTACATGAACATGTTCTGAATTGACGGTCTTTCGTCGCAGTGGTAGTGCTGCTGTTAATCATGAATCATGTTTTAAACATGTTCAAGTGACTCCGAACATTGGAAACCCATTAAAGAGTACAATCATTCCATTTCCGAACTAGCTTTGGCATACCTTAATTGGAAACGAACATTTAATTTACGTGTTTATACACTTAAAGACATATGATTATTGCATGACATTCCTAGTTTACGAAATTCGTATTTAGCGGAAACATCAAATGTATGGAAATCACGAGCTTAAAGCAATAATTAGACATTTGATTAAACTATAAAAACATTTTATTTACACATGACAACGGTCAACAAATACTATCTGAAGATAAGTATAGGCTACATTAAGTAGTTTATACCAGCGTCACAATCAAAGAGAAGAAACATGGTCTGCGTCTTACAGGCGTATGTGGGCCCAATACCCCAGTGATGGCAAACACGCTCAACGAAAAAGAAATATCTATTCATTACACTGAAAATACATTTTGTAGTAATATATGTTTTCATGACATATAATCGCTTGATTTGGTGGATTTTTTTTTTTGTTTGTTTTCGCTATCCTGACGTTTCATCCCAATAATATTTGCCTTCGGACGTTTCGACCTCTACTCGTTTTATGCACGTTTCAATCAGAATGTAATTGTATGTGGTTCATCTCTTGATTTCTTGTCGTAATCGCATTGTTTCAGAGACGACGTGTCAAGTCGGTGTTAAACGCCGCTATGAGACGATGGAGTCTCGGTGCAAATGCCCGAACCCTTGCAAGTAAGTGCAAGAGGCGCCACCTGATCACAAGCAGTTCAAACGCCAACGCTTGTTAATAAAATGTTTGCTATGATTTTATTCGTTCAATCTTAAGGCGATATAATTAGTTCTAATCATAATAACATACATAATTAAATGTGAATTTTGTTGTTGTTAACAATTTCACACATTGGTATTGGGTACTGATGTAAAGACACAATAATCCACTAAGATATTTGCTCTTGAAGTAACACTATCGGAGTTTTTGTTTTCCTTTTTTGTTGTACGCATTTTGTTGTACTTACTCCTGAACTAAAACGAATACTTAAGGAGCGTTTGAACACAAGTTGAACATAGTTTAATTATAATTGTTGTTGTTTTCACAGGGAGGTGGTATACGACAAAAGTGTGAGTCAGCGACAATGGCCTACAGACAACTACGCGGTAAGCTCAAGAAGAGATCAAACTTCCACATACATAAAACTTTAGGCGAAAGTTTTGTAGATAACAATTTTTTATAAATTAATATAGTTATTTTGGGAATAAATATTTGTATAACTAAATGACAAAACTATTTTGGGACTTTCTTATTGTCTTCTCTATGTTGCAGTATTACGGCTTTAATTTGCTTTGGTTAAATGTGAACCTAATAGTCTCCCCTGTATATGAGAGTTGGTAAAGACTTCCGCTTTGCATACAAAGATCATTTTTACGGTCATGACAATATAGAGTATAAATAGTAAACCGATATTTGACCTAGGCTAATGACCTTAAGTGATCAGTTCTCTAGACTCTACAATGCTCCACGAATCGAAATCAGCGCAGGGAAGTCACTCTGGCGTTACTGTCGATGTGCATGTTCAAATCAGAACTAACGCTCCGGCAATCGCCTCAGTCTAATACGTTGATGCTTCCAAACAAGCAATCAAATGCCTCTTGACGCCGCGTTGATGCTGTTTCAGAAGGTGCTGTTGGAAGGCGTGTGTAATATGGACAAGGAGGAATGCAAGAATCTCAGAACAAAATTGGCCGATCAACGGGGTCTTAGGTAAGGTTTCGATTCCATACAAGTACGAGAAAGACAATTATGTCGAATATATGGTTAAATACTACAGTGTTGTGTTTATGCTTTAATCACAATATATACCCGTTCACCCGATACGCAAATACATGTTTCCATATATTAAATAGTGAATTATTGCTTGAAGTGTGATACAAGTGATGCGGTCAAGGTCAAAGCTACCGTTTCTAAACTAGAACAATGGTTTCCACTTAAAAACTCGATAACAAATTTATTTAATGAAATTAAACTTAATAAATGTGCGTCGTATATCAAAACCTATCTTGGACATGCATATAATGAAGGTAATAATGTGATTGTTAATCAAATTTAAAATAGAAATACAGTTTTTGCTCACCAAATTGAAAATGCAATTTGATAATTGTTTAGAAATAAGAAAAAGCTTTCCACTTAGTAACTTCAGAATGAAAACTTTGTTTAATTTAACAGTTCAATACAAACAGTTTGCTATAAAAAAGAGCTTATTTCGAAAAGCATAATAAAGTTGAGCACGCTGTTCTCTCGACCAATATTTTCTTAACATGGCTGTACATCTAAGCATGATTCTATTTTAAGTTGAACCATTGATATGAAAACAAATACAAATTGTACATAACACTTTAAAGTCATGCTTAGTGTAAGTAAGTTGAAAAAAGATATCTCGTCATGTGTCATTTAAATGATATTATGTTTGTTGAAAGATTTCGTGTATTTCAGTAACAATTTCCTGCGACTGGACATTTACTATGAAGATTTGAACTTCGAGATGATAAAGGAGTACCCTGAAATCGAGGTGAGCGTTGGCAAACAAATTTGAATATTAGAAGGAAAGTTCAATCGTGTTGTCCTGTTGTGCTTTAGTTTTTCTTAAACAAATAATTTCTTAGTAAACGGACTACCGTTGACAACAAAATCAGTGTCATTTACATTGTCTATATGAAACACGCTGAAAATGTTTGCAAAATGTGTTCATCAGTTCTGTCCATTTCTCTGACATGTTTGTGCCAACACTAATTCTGACGTCAATTATTTCTTGTGTAGTGGCAGCAGTTCCTGTCGGACGTTGGTGGCGCCATTGGTCTGTGGATCGGCCTCTCCATGCTAAGCCTGTCCATTTCTCTGACATGTTTGTGCCAACACTTATTCTGACGTCAATTATTTCTCGTGTAGTGGCAGCAGTTCCTGTCGGACGTTGGTGGCGCCATTGGTCTGTGGATCGGCCTCTCCATGCTAAGCCTCTGCGAAGTCGCGCAGCTCCTCGTAGAACTTTGCAATTTTGCGGTCAGCAAGGCCGCCAGTGAGCGCCGACGGGACGGTAAACGTGAGGAACGCGACCACTCGGCTTCCTATTCAAGAAGTCAGCTGGTCACATCAATCGGAAACGGGACTACTCTGCGACCACTTCCGGCTATCAGTACAACTACAGCGACCGGAAACGTGGATTCAATGACCAGTGGCAAGACATGAAGTTTGCTGTTAAAGTCCCAGACGCCTATTTGAATAGACGCTCTTATGGTTTGCAAAATAATGGATATAGTTCTCCGTTTTAAAATGCACTGAACGATGCCTTCTGTGTTGTTACATCTCAATTCAGGATTGACTGGGTGCGATTCTTCTGTATACAATGGGCATTGAAAGGGCATGAACCTTTCTTTTCAATGGGTATTGAAAGGGGTATGAACCTTGGTCTTTCCTTTTCATCGTTCTATATATAAATGGATATTAAATATGGCAAATTTTTACTGAATTGTGCATAAAGATGTAGAAATATTATTTGCTATTTTAGAACGTAATTACATACAAAGATTTTATTCAAATAATTTAAAGGACTGACTCGTTCAGGTAGAAAATGCGAATAGAGATCGCAATCTGTAAAAACATTTTGACAATCGTATTGTACACTTTTATATAGAACTTTACATAACCGTTTTTTAGCTTTTTGTCCGTCGTGCTTCGTCCGTCGTCAACATTTTGCCTTGTTAACACTCTAAAGGCTACATTTGTTGCCTGATCTTCCTGAAACTTGGTCCAAAGATTTGTCCTAATTATATCTTGGTTGAGTTTAAAACTGAATCACAATAGGTGCAGGCACCCACTGATTCAAATCAAAAATCACATGACACATTGAATAATATCTGAGCATGTTTATGTCGGACTGAAGCCCGTGTGTCGTTGTCCCTTCCGACTGACTGCCAAAGTAAAACTGACCCCCTGATTGTTTTAGAAGCTTTATCATTATATTGTCACAAATTTCATTAAACATGAATGTTTGCCTTCTTTTCACAACAATATCCATTTTTATACCAGCATCGTCCAGAGCAGAGGACATTCGCTCAGGGCGGTGTACATGTCGGTACCATAATAATCACTCTGCAATAAAGCAAATACTAATATAAGTATCGAATGAAATAGAAATAAACATCTGAAACTATTCAACAACGTTAAGTTTTTACTTTTGAATTGTTATGATTAGTGCTATCCTAATTTATGTCGTTTGCGGTTGTTTATAAGTATGTATAAACTGTATTTTACATGTAAAATACAACTATATCAAATAACGTACCATATTCCAAAGACCTATAGATAACACAGATTGGAAACTTCGCGCCTTATCGGGCTATCTCTCGGCGGGGTCACGTGGTCGAGAAACCGATAAGTACACTGAGGATCAGCAGACGATTTATTCCATGAATCAATCGGAGTAGTCCGGAGATAGCCGGTGTATCACGATTGCGATAAGATAGCGACGCGTCAGTAGCAACGGCTACGATTATCGAGCAAAGTTATGCGAAAATGTTACGGCGCTATGAAAGGCGGTTGTAACTTGGTCAATAATGATCCGATTTTTATCAAATAAAGTTTCATAGAAACACGAGTTATTATGTTTTTTTTTTATAAAATCTCGATTTTATTTACCTACAATAAGAATTTATAATGCCGCGATCGTTGAAGAAATAGCGCTAAGAACTTCCAAATCGCGGCGAGAATGCTGTTGAATAGTTTATTTGAAAGGCTTTTGCTGATAGAATATTCTTGTATAATTTGGTATTTCAAACCGTTAAAAACTTATAAAATATTATTATTTCAAAACGGATAGATATATGTGGACACATAGATCTAGGTCTCTGATTAAAACAACATTACAGTATAATAAATGCTATGATCGTTCGATCCAAAAACGGTTTCAGTTAGACTTATTTCAATATTGATTGTGTAGATTTTTTTAATTGTTTACTTCTCTTTTTATTTAGATCTTATTAATGAGTTATAAGTTATTAAAGTTTTGTTTGTAATCCAGTTTTTTTCTTTTAGTAATTAAATTAAGCTTTCAGTATCGTGGGCTAGGATTTCGCGAAAAGAAAAAAAAATCACGCGCGTGTTAATCGTCGGATCAATTAGCGAACTGAAGAAGATGCTTTGTGTGTTTTTTCTTTATTCTTGAGAATTAATTAAAAGAAGGGATCCTAACTTCAATTATCAGTTTGCGTTGTTGATTGATTTTAATTGTGTGATCAGTGGCCGCGGCCGGCGAATTATAGTCATCTCACAGCTTTTGTTTGTGTTTTAATAGTAATCTCACAGTTATCTGTTAAAATATGTTTGTATATTAACTTGCATGTGTAACATTGACAGGAAAACTGGTAATACTAATAAAAGATACTTAATGAGAATTTAAACCCATACATTGTACTTTCATCTTGTTTTTTATTCATACCAAGATAAACATATTACCCAGAATAAAAATCTTATTTCTTCGATTTGAGGGGAATACTGACGAAGTTTTTCACAATGAACCAAAGCACCTTTGACGACATATGTGTATAATAGGGTAAAAGAGCTTAAAATTGTACCATCTTTATACAAGGCCAAAATCCTTTAAAATGAACATTTTCCTCCAGTTTAGTTAATTCATACTTAGATTAACATATCACCAAGCATAAAAATCTGACTTAATCTATTTGGGATAAAAAATGAAAAAGTTTATCAAAAAGAACAAAAACACGTTTGACAGCAATCTTGTACAACAGAAGAAAAGAGCTTAAAATTGTACCAACATTGTATAAGGCCAAATCCTTTAAATTGAATATTTTCTTCTGGTTTGTTTAAATCTATACTTAGATTAACATCTTGCCTAGAATAAAAATCTTACTTCAACGATATTGGATGAGAAATAGAAAAGTTTGTCAAAAAGAAACAAACAATTTTGGCGACAGGTGTGAAAAATGATTGAATGGAATAACAGTATAAAATAGTACAAATTGTACAAAGGCAAAATCCTTTAAAATACCTCATTTTCGTCTACTTTTTATAAATCATACATAGATTAACATCTCACCTAGCATAAAAATCTAACGTTATCAATATGTGATGCTTAATGAAGATGTTTAAAAAAAATGCTTCGGGCCTTTCAATTTTTCAAAAATTATCGAAAATGAACGAATCCAGTGTTCTCTTTCAAATTCCGATAAATTAATAATTAATTAGAATAATAACTACCAAAACCTAAAGAATTATCAACACAGAAAATAAATACTTATATTTATTCACACAAAAAATATTCAATATGTCTTTTTACGGCGACCGACTTTGCTCACTACGCGAAGTCCGTAACGTTGCGCTTTCAGACATTCATTGCTCTGCAAACTGACAACCGAGCGCTAAAAACACTAATTAACACATTAAGATTGTTAATAACAATATCAATATAATATAAACTACCAGATCATGCTCAGAATACCCTACGGCAACAAATATTAACGACTAATTACGAAGAATAATTGATTGCTTTATAACAAAATGGCCGACAGTAGCTGGAACAGGGAAGAATCTACAGGTACTCCGGCATCTCCAAAATCAATGTCACGTGACCCGCGTCCGCCGTTAGATATTATCGCATATCGCTATCGCGAAGAGGAGAGTTTCCAATCTGTGTTATCTATAGGTCTTTGCATATTCGTAAACTGTTTGTCCAAAACCAGAACAAACCTTGGTATTGTAACCAAGAACAAACTCGGTTAACTATAATATTGATATGTGTATCTTCCATTTTTAAAATAAATGGCCAATATCATTCTTTGCTATATATTATCTTTTCACAATTAACAATAGGGACAGAGACGTAGATAACAGAATTAGGAAGCTCGCAAAATATCGGCAAACTCTCGCACGTAGCGTGGTTATGGCGAGATAAGTCTAAGCGCGCAACTGTTTGTCGGTTGCCACGGTAGTTCTCTGTCTGTGATCGGGAGCACTGTTATATTAGTGACATGATAAAAATCATTTCTAATTGATATCGTTATGACAAGTGTAGGCCTACCGTCAGCCCTTTGTACCCCGTAGATAACATTATCCATGTAATCGTCATATGTTAAGTGAATCATGTCAGTTGATTTCATTAGGCGTATGATTAATCGCTATAAGTAGCTCTATAAGTTTATGTACGTAGTTTTTTTCGGCGTAAGCTGTATTAAGCCAGCTTTTCACCCTGACTTGACCTTTGTAAGTGTCCAATAATATTCAAATAAAATTTCCCGCGGCTAGGTACAAATGAATACACTTCATTTATTCCATTTGCTGATTTGAGTATAACACCAGAATATTGGAAACATATCCGTGTCTTTGTAACACTTTTACTGCATGAAACAATTTTATCTCTGATGAAAAGGCTCAATAGATAGAACAGTTTTACAATCAATTTTCGACATAAATACAGTTTGTGCGTTCACCTTTTATTTTCAGAGAATTACCAGCGCAAAAGCGTTTATACTAAAGGCTATATTCTCATATTTAGTACTTACTTGCATTGCATTTCAACCCGCGAGGTTTCTGGTCAATTCGCGGCCAGTGTGTGAAAGTCAGAGTTTATATACAGTTCATCACCGGAGTTCGCAGAAGGGGTTGCGATCTTTTCATTGAAGGAAAAAATTGGAATCTATGCTATTTTTGTCTGATGGAGTAAACAGTTCGTTTAGTCGCTTTGTCGAATAAACAAGCCGTCGTTTCAGCAGAGAATTGACCTTACTTTAATGCATCGCATTCCAATCCGCAAGGTATCAAGGTCAGTTGCGGTCAGTTGCAGAAATCTTTATATAAACGCCGTCTCGTAAACTTTGTGCACTTGAAGTCTGTTTTGATCAGAAAGATACTAAATAAAGATATTCGGCGATATTATTGTGGTATGTCAATCATCGATTTTTAATATGTTTTCAACATTTGCATGATAAGGACCAATTTTGATCAAATTAATTAGAAATATTTATCCATTTAGACCAGTTTATTAAGCATGAGCACAATAATTCACTATACTATAATTATGCAATTAAATAAGATTCGAGTATTGCCGGCTGACCTATATGCACTCGTTTATTTTCATGTTTCTTGTGTTTTTCTATTCTGTAAATATAGATATCTGAGTAATAATATCACATAAAGCAAAATAAGCCACGAAATCTGGCGCAACACCCCGTTATTGATTTGCTTGTGATGTAGCTAAGAACTGCGCAGAAAAAAAGGCATCCGCTACTTTTTATCTCATAGAGATAACTTTTGATCGTTCATAAACATCGACCACAATCAACGCCGTATATCTTTTTAAAAGATATTTCTTGTTACTAGTTAAACAATGTTTGCAATATTCATATACCTATCCGGTATCAACTGAAATCAAATACTTTGGACGCAAGCAAGCGTTTATCAACTCAACTAAACTCAATACCATTTTATTGTAAATATATGTCAACGGCGCAGAATATTATACCATCATGCAGCAAGTAATACAACCACAACATCATATTCAATTCAATTAACAGAGAGTCATACAAAATAACCATATGTTTTACAATTATGCAATTGATAATTCAATAAACAAAAAACAATGTCTAAAACATGTTGACATCGTTATTTTTCATTTTTTTATCATTTATTTAAAAATGTGTGTAGCAATTTGTTTTATTTTCACATGATTGCACTCTTTGTCAAATTTATAATCATCATTTGATCTGTCTGGTCATTAAAGTTGTTCAAGAAATAAATGGTCTCATTTTATTGAAAAATTGGCATTCAAAATGAGCTCTACCTTAAGATCTGTGCAGCAATGTAAACATACTCATTCACATTACAGCGATTTTTCCACTAACCCGACCGACCCTCATTTTCTGTGCCGATCCTTAACTTTTTTTGCAATATGAAGTCAAGTGTACAGCGACAAAATCAATGATTAAATTTGATCATCTGGATTAGTATTTCAAAATTTTGATTGTGAGATCTTAGAATTGTATATAAATGATGTTTCATATACATGTATCTCCAACTCAGATACGATGACATGCGGTCCGATGGGAGTGTTCAAGTTAGTCGATGCTTGTCTTAAACAATCGCCACGCGAGTGTTACCCTACTTTTATCAAGAATCGGTGCGGTCATTTTCGCTACAATACGACAATAGTAGCGATCATTTTCACGATTAAATAGCATGTAATCACGAAAGAGAGTTACGACTGGACCCGAATGAGTGTAGCTCCATCGAAAACATATATTTCGTAAAAGATTTTAAAAGAAAGAATGACTTTATTCTGCACAAATTCGACGACGATAACCACAAAATGGAAGTACGAATAGATCGGTCGTATGCTGTTACATAACAATACGATTTGATAATATCACCCCGTAAAACAATGGTTCGCTGTTAATCGTGTTAATGGTTAAAGTTTTAACCATTACAAAATTCCACAATTTCTTCGATTGAAATAATAGACTTTAAGGTCTGATAATTTCCTATCCGATCTTATACGATCACCACGGTAAGATCACTATTAAGATCACGATTTCAATCGTAGCGCCAACTTTGATAGGGGAGACGTAGCATAGCATGTTTACCAATTAAGCGCGCATACTCTTACTACGTAAATTACGTACGTCATTATGCTGAGATATGCCTTACTTGATTCGAGGCTAGACGTGTATGGTCTTAGAAATACATTCAAGACTAAAGCCCGCACATTGGAATGGATATTTTAATCCCGCGATGTTTCGATTTGTTGGCCAGCTTTACCAATTGAGTTAGCGTCCCCATATACAGGGTGAAGGATCACGTGACTTTGTTGGGATCACCCCTTTAACTAAAATGGAAATATACAGGGGGGTAAGTGGTGCTTTATTTCAAATAACTTAAAAAAAAAATTTTTTTCTTAAAATTTTCAACGAGTGCATAAAAGAAAGATTTTTATGCTGCTTATGGCGCTGTTAAATATATCGGAATAGCTTTATTTAATAAGCCTGCGTTCTTTTTCAAAAATTCGGTATCTACTGCATTCATTGTTCAGTAACAAGGCAATGCTACAGGCATGCATTCATTGTACAGTAACAAGGCTATGCTACAGTAACAAGGCTATGCTAGAGGCAATGTGAAATTTTGTCAACGATTTCATACGTAATCAATGAATTATTCGTATACCTTGAGGTATCGGCACAAACTGCAAGGAAAACGGTCTTTTATTCACTAAAGACTTTTGTAAATGTATTTCAATATCTTGAGATATTTGCAAAAATAAAGTTCTTAACGGTGTGTTTACATTCTGTCCGGCCCGTGTGTAAAAGCCGGGAAACCCCGTTGATTCTGCACCCTGATATAATTAAGTGAACCAATTACACTTAATTATTTCAGTGGACAAATACTAGCAATATTCAAAAACAAACATTTGGAAAAAAAACGAAAGTATCAAAGTTCTTTTTCTTGTTTAGTTCTATTAAACATTTAACTACACGTGTACTAAAATGTAGAATCAGTATACAAGGTACATGCATTACATACATCCGGCCAGTGGCTCCTGAATGTCATAAAAGATGAATAATTGATTCTATGTCCAATGTCTTACTTATTTGAAAGTGTGCTATTCTGTGACGTCAATATCAAGTTCGTGAATGATAAGCAGACTCTGAAAATGATTTTCAATTTCACTGTCACAAACAAATGTAATCTTTAAAGCAATATATACCCTGGAATTACAAGACAAATGAGTACGTTATCCATGAGACCATGGCTCATTAACATGTACAGGTGTGGACAACACGCCACATTGTCACACTCAATTAAAATTGTCACACTTACGCACATCATCACACAGTTATATTCATTCATACTTTTCTATTAAATGTTATCTTGTATGGTAATCGTATTCATCTCAAGTGCCGTCTGCCATCACCGCGACTATCACGCTCTAAATCATGCGGAAAACGCCCTTGTCTTCTGCCGCCGGCGCTGCCCAGGTCAGTATATTGATCATAGTCACTTGACCCAAAATCACGTGACCCGTAACGTCCGTCAAAATGTGGCGACATTCCTTGTTCGCGCCAATGTGTTTTGCAGCCATTTTCCCCTCGACTGTGATTGCTCTTTCCAATATTTTTACCGTTACTGTCGCCGTAGGATCGGTCGCCACGTCGATCATACCTTTCGGTTTCCGGGCGGCGTCCTTTGCCGATTCTGTGGATGCCATAGTTACAGAGCTCCACGAAGAGCTGTATCAACTCGCATAGACTCAGTATGGAGAGGCCGATCCAGAGTCCAATCGCTCCTCCCACGTCTGACAGAAACTGCTGTGTCTGTGACATGAAGAAGACGTTGTGGAAACGCTTTAACACATATTCATGTCATTGTTTGGTAGAGTGATTAAATTCATGTCATTGTTTGGTAGAGTGATTAAATTTTGTTTACCTTTTCAGTTATGTATGCATAATGTTTTAATCATCATATATTTGGGCACGTACTCGTAAACGTAAACATCGATCATTAAATAATAACAGAAGGAGAGTATTTGAAAATACGCTTAACGGCATTCAAATCTACAATTGTAATTTACATTTTTATACTTAAGGAAATATATTTGAGATATATTCTTTCACATGGATCAATAGGTGTGTTAAATACAAAAGGCAACGGCTACTTTTATTCAGCGCAAACATGCTAAATACGTACTTCTATTTGGGGTGACTCGGTGATGTTGTTATAGTTCAAGTCTTCATAGTAAATGTTCAATTTTAGGAAATTATTGCTGAAAGAAAAACAAGACTCAGACATAGATAATGAACTGTTTCTTTTTATTGGAAGCAGGCATTTATGATACGACTGGGACTTTCTGTCCTTTTACATGATTAAACTGAGAGTAAACACTTATTTGAAATTACCATGCACACCAAAAGAAATATTGGAACGGAAAAATAAAACGTTTTTGCAATATACGAAAGTGGTGAATAAAAATAAAATATAAACATTCATAAAAGCCGGAGCCTTACTTGAGCACTTGGGTATTGTTTATGTCCTCGCGGAGACTCTTGCAGACCACCGGATCCCTGTTACACACAGATTGCAGTAAAACACGCTGAAAGTGGGTAAAGGTCAAGGGAAATGTCAAGGCATGAAACTACAATTTAAAATATAAATCCTTTGTGTAACATATTTATATGCTCCACACCAAATGGCAGAGCCTGGAGATTTGTACATGATATACTATTATACCAAATAATTATATATATTATTGTATATTTGTATGTTAGTAAAAATATTATTCCCTGAGTTTACATAGCACATATTATTCCCGGTGTTTACATAACATACCCGGAAAAAATATTTTCATCAAAAAGGTTCAAACTTATTTTCTACCATTTTTTTAGATAAACCCAAAGAGAAATGTTCTTTGCGATTGTTTCTGCGAACACATTACATCCAGCTGAATGAGTTTGTTTCAGTAACATAAACCCATTTATGCCTATTGGACTCTCCTATCCTTCTAAAATGGATCAATTTATTTCCAAATTAGGGATGTCACGTATATGTATTTCTATATTTAGAATATTTATTACAGAAATTCCTTTAAGCAAACAGCGCAGACCCTGACGAGTCTCATCTGGGTCTTCGCTGTTTGCCAAGGCCTTTTTATAGACGCTAGGCATAAATAGGTTGAAATGGATAATAAGAAGATGGTGTCATTCTTGGCAATTAAAGATTTATGATTGATTAGAGGTAACTCACCGCATATTCAGCTGTCGGCCACTGTCGTTGACTCACCGTCTTTGTGTACGCAAATTCTCTGAAATCAAAGATCAATCTAAAGTGTATATTTGCACTTGTTTATGAATCGCGGCGTGCTATCGCGATATGCTTCTTGTGAGAACTAAACGTCCACTCAAAACACAATTTTATAAAGGAAAATATATTTTAACGAATTGAATTGAGGAGGTAGATATGTTAGAAAGAATATTAAAGGGATCTTTTCACGGTTTGGTAAATTGACAAAATTGAAAAAAGTTGTTTCAGATTCGCAAATTTTCGTTTTAGTTATGATATTTGTGAGGAAACCGTATTACTGAACATTTACCATAGTCCAATATAGCCATTATATGTATCTTTTGACGATTTGAAAACCTAAAAATTATAAAGCGTTGCAACGCGAAACGATTGAATAATTTGGAGAGTTCTGTTTTTGTCGTTTAAATTTACGAAACTACGAAGATTGCTTATATAAGGTATAAAATACCTACGTCGTGTATTCTCGGCGGAATAGCCGAGAGGGCAAATGCGTTTTTACTTCAGACTAACACCAGGACTCCGGGGGTCACTGGTTCGAGCCCTGATACCGGCTACTTTTTTTTCCTTGTTTTAATTTATTCTCGATTTTTTTATGGAGCTTTTAAGATCCAATGTTTACATTTATCAATATAAAGCTTTTAATGACAAACTTCAAAATATGCCAAAATCTGTGAAAAGGCCCCTTTAATTTTAAAGAGATCTGGGTGTACATCAAAGAAAAAAGGAAAACAAAAACGGAACTACGCTGTATTACAACGGAACCCAAATGGATTGGATTGGATTTACCTAAACATCGAGAAACATAAATGTTTTTTGCTGACCTGCATGGGTCATGGCAGCTGCACGTTATTGTCTTGTTCATGTATTGTCTAGTGATGTTCACGAGACAGCGTACTTCTGAAAATACGAGCGATCGTGCGTTGTACTTATCGTACAAAAGTATGTACTTGTACATCAAACATCAAAAACTTTCCGATAGAATTCTTGTTTGTATCTAGGTACACATATATCAAAACACATAAAATAAGAAATTGATGATAAACAATTTATGTAAAAAATGGTTATTTATATTTTGTAATTATATTTAATACGTATATCAAAGATTAAAGACTCCTAAAACTGCCCTAGAACATCATCGCATTGGTATATGTGTAAGAAACTTATTAATGTAATTTATTAATGTGTTACAATATCGGGCTAATTATAGAACCTTATTCACAGAAAATTTATTTAAACACTTTTTGCGCAATTGACTTATAAATTAGAAAACGTGTTGCATACAACAAAGAGTGCGTAACTTAGTCATCCTAACTCAATATGCTCAAGTTATTTAGTGCAAACACATTTTGCGCAATAAGCTGAAAACAGCACGTTGTGTAATGCGTAACTAGCTTAATTTATCGCATTAAGCGTTAAGTTCTTACTTATTAACATTCTTTATGTGTTGAAACGAAATTTTAACAATCTTCTACTTGTATCAAACTTGCTGAAACAAATATATTTTAAGTAAAATACAGTGTTAACCTCGTTCCCAGCGGCAAGGTTTTATGTCCGAATTTCCAGCCAATGCAAATTCCTCATTCCCTTCGGTCTTTTCGTTAAAACATCCACATGTGTTTATTATCACGGTGTTCAAACAGTCTAGTTGACATGCCTGAAAAGTTCAATCGAATGTGTCGCAATTTCATTAGCACCATCATCATTACATCATCAATATAAACACCATATTCACATCCACTTACATGAGCGATATCACTTACCCAGGTTGTGTACCAAGGCTAGTTGAATTTAGTGTCTTTCTTTTTGCATAGCTAAGTTTGGCGAATGTATATGACAAAGTGACAGTTTTCAAACAGATCCTCTGTTAAATGTCATGTACACTACATTTTAAGAGGATAGCAATGGATTAAGCGGTACCACAGGCGATTAAACAGTCCCCTGAAACGGCTAGATGGTAGGGCGTTTGTCTACAAATCCGAAACTCGTGTGTTCGATTCCATGCCCGGCCACACAACTTGTTACTTAATTGTTCGAGGAAAAAAGGTATTCATCATTCTGACCCTAGATCAGGTTCAAGTAGGACAGTTGTCAGTAACTGGCACAAGTATCTCCACTAAGTTATCGTAAACAAGCTTACCAAGGAAGTGTTTGTTAACAGACAGCTATAACATTAATTGAATCAGGACTATTGCCGAGCAATATAAGTCCCCTACCGGTGAAACTCCACCATTTTCAGATTTATATATATATGGTGTCATAGCAACCAGAATTATTGACGTAGGAACAAAATGAAATGACGTGCATAATGTCCATAATGCCATCTGTCCATGTTTCAAGTTTCATTAAAAAAATATGAAGAACTTATAAAGTTATCGCAGGATCCAGAAAAGTGTGACAGACTGACTGACAGACTGAAAGACAGAGCGCAACCCATAAGTCCCCTCCGGTTTCACTGGTTGGGGACAATAATGTTGAACACGGCGAAAATCCAGATAAACGAACAAATAAAAATCACCGCCTTAATCTGAACAAAAGGAATGATTAACACAGCATAATCGTTCTCAACACCAATACCGTCACTACATACTGTGAATGACAATATAATCATTTAAATCTTGCTAGGGTGAAATAGACAAAAATATGAATACATACAATTGAATACATTAAAAACAATTTTAATTAAATTTCAATTTGGCTGAGAAAACCGGTATCGTGGGCCTTAGTTGTGTGGGGAATAGCCATGAAATACTTTCTATGTGAGAGGTGGTCATATAAACAGATGTTTGTGAAAATGAGCTTTATAACTCACTTGTGAAATGCTTTTACGATTTTACAATCATCAAATATACTATATTTATTCAACATCACGCGACGCACCCTTCTAGAATATTCCCAGCCGTACTTCTTGCTGAACTCTACCCCGTCATTGCAACTGCCATAGTTACCACCAAGTCTTGTCATAGACACCTGAAAAAAACACACGAAGTTTTGCGTTTTTAAGTTTGTCTTGAATAGAAAATCAAATGATGTTATTTTGTATATTCTAGAAATAAAAATATGGACAAAATCGGAAGTTTTGGATTTTTTCCATAGATAGGACGATCATTTAATATCATGGTTCAGGATCACGTGACCTTGTGGGAACCGGTAAGTGGTGTTTTTTCTTATTACTTTTTATTACTTTCAACTAGTGCATAAAAAGAGATTTGTATGCTGCTTATGGTAATGTGAAATACATCAGAATTACTTTATATAATAAGCAAGTGTTCTTGTTAAAAAAACTCTATGTGCAATGCATTCATTTATACGGTTATGCTTCACGAAACGTGAACTTGTGTCACCGATTTCAGACATATTCAATGATTTATTCTTATACCTTAAGCAAGGATTTATTCTTATACATGAGGTAATCGGCACAAACTGCAAGATAAATTGTCTTGTATGCACTAAATAACTTGAGATATTTGCAAAAATAAAGCTCTTAACGGTGTGTTTACATTCTGTCCAGCCCGTGTGTAAACCCCTGAAAACCCCGTTGATTCTGCACCCTGATATCTATACCTTTAATTCCTCGAGACCGTCGGCTGGCGATTTGAAAAAAAAGCATTAATCATCAGTTACTAAGCTCAAATCATACATTGACGATCTCTGTAGCTATTTAAGTCATATTGAAAGAACATCCACATTATTTTAAGCCTAATTGACACATGTTTACATCGGAAGTTGAACATCAAAATCAAAGATATATTTCACCTTTTTACATTCTATATGTTGCGAATATAGGAGATTTTAAAGATTTAAAACGCATAATCGCGGTGTTCACCCCCATTATGCTGTCGTTTGAGGGAGTGAATGATCAGAAGATAATTCACCCCCCCCCCCCCCCCTCGGAAGCCTGCAGTTTTTTATTAGCATGCAATATCCTTTAAATCAGCATTATTAATTTATTATGGTACAAGCTCTGGTTTTACGAGTGTTACCAATTTCATGCCTATGTCCGTTTCAAACGAAGCCGCCGCGTGGAGGCCCTCGTCGAAAGGGAAGGGAACTTGCCCCTTCTTCTGTATTTGTACTCTTACACCGTACCCTGTCGTGAATCCCTTGAGGTACTGGCCCGCCTCAAGGAACATGATGAGTGAAAGACCTTGTGAAGAAAACTGGCATTATTACATCTTGTTAATGCATCAAAACATTTAAACTAAACGGTGATCTCTCGATTTAAAAGTTAAAAGCAGCTTACAATGTTATTCATAATCCATGAAGCTAAAATATATCAAATTATGCATGCAAATTATAACGGAAGCATTTGTTGATGGCTATTTTAACTGCGATGTAATCGATTCGAGTAAATTGAAAAAACTGTATACGTTGAGGGGAAAAGACTTCCTATTGTTGGATATTTCAGAGAGGGTAATCATGCGATTGTCAAGATCGCGACGTCCGTGTCTTGAGGGGTATTTTTCGCGGTGTTATACCGTTCATTACTTTTTTAATGCAGCTCATTTTTCCAGCCATATCAGCAAGAAAGTGATTAGCGTCTATTTCTTATTAATATTCGCTCTATATCTCGATTTTACTCGATACGAAATTTCTTAGCGGGGTCACAAAATAACAGCTCCCGTGGTAACGTATTGCAACCGAACAGCTGACGTATATGAAAACAAGAGATGTGTTTGTCAGAAACACAATGCCCTCTATTACGCCGCTTTGAAGCCATAAATTTGACCTTTGACCTTGAACGATGACCTTGACTTTTAGCCACTCAAAATGTGCAGCTCCATGAGATACACATGCATGCCAAATATCAAGTTGCTATCTTCAATATTCAAAACGTTATGACCAAACTTTAACGAAGGTAAAAGTTTTAGGAACGGAAAATACAATGATATTTTACCTTTCACATTGAAGGATGACCTTGACTTTTCACCACTCAAAATGTGCAGCTCCATGAGATTCACATGCATGCCAAATATGAAGTTGCTATCTTCAATATTGCAAAAGTTATAAAAGTTTAACCAAGGTTAAAGTTTTGTGACACACACATACAATGACTGACTGACACAATGACAGACAGACAGACAGGCCAAAAACAATATACCCCCGATCTTTTGATCCGGGGGCATAAAACACTTAAAGAAACCACTACGTTCTCATTATAGATCTATGATGAAATATGAACGTTTTATCTAAAATCGACAATGACTTGCCTCCTTTCGGCCCGGTCTGCTTGGCCGTGAAATCTTTGTTGCTAATGGTCCAACAGTTTCCGTAACTCGATGTCTGGTAGAGCTCGAACATGCTGAAACCACAATTGAATCGCGTTCTGAGAAAACTGGGCATAATGCATGTGCGTAAAGTGTCGTCCCAGATTAGCCTGTGCAGTCCGCACAGGCTAATCAGGGACGACACTAAGTTCCGCCTAAATTGGATTTTTGCTAAGAAGAGACTTCATTTAAACGAAAAATGTCATACAAGCGGAAAGTGTCGTCCCTGATTAGCTTGTGCGGACTGCACAGGCTAATCTAGGACGACACTTTACGCACATGCATTTAGCCCAGTTTTCCCAGAACAAAACACAATTGAATAGGGGGGGGGGACATCGGGGTTAAACATTTAATATGAAGGCATATACCACTTTTATTATTGATAGTATTACTGTATTCATAATTTGCTTCTATCATTTAAATTTATTTAAAAACAAACTACAGTTTCGTTGAATTAATTCGTTTAACAGATCCAACGCGTAACACTGTTCCCTGTACAACAATTTACGTGTTTTTTTTAATTCTAAGGGCCGTTTTCTTGTCAATGGTGTTTTTATTTGATACTCGGATAAATACTTGAAAAAATAAACGTGTTTGTGATGTGGATTATTTGCATTTTTCTATGTAGCATAGAACTTACCTTGCGTTACACTGTTTCTCGTCGAAAGTGCAACTAATGAGCATATCACTGATCTGGTGACCCAGGTCCATTCGTGCACGCCTTAACATATAATTAAAAAATACATTTTGATTATTTGCTGGCTGTCAATAAACAAGATGTGAACATGTCACAAGACGTTCACCTAAGACCCAAAATAACCCATAAGGAACTAAACGTATCTTATCTGAGGTGTTATCTACGGAATACCGTTAGTGCCAATGTGGTTACGCATTAAAATCCAGAGGGCGACAACGCGATAGTGCGATAATAGGATGGTGACAATGCCATAGTACGATGGCGACAATGCGATAGTACGATAACGACAATGCGACAGCGAGAATGTACGATGGCGACAATGTGATAGTACGATGGCGACAAAGTGACAACGCGATAGTACGATGGCGACAATGCGATAGTCATATCGTACTGTCGCCATCGTATCATCGCATTGTCGCCATCGTACTATCGCATTGTCGCCATCGTACTATCGTGTTGTCGTCCTGTCGACATCGTATTATCGCATTATCGGCATCGTACTATCGCACTGTCGCCATCGTATTGTCGCACTGTCGTCATCGTATTTTCGCACTATCGCATTTTCGCCATCGTACTATCGCATTGTCGTCATCGTATTGTCTTACTGTCGTCATCGTATTATCGCACTATCGCATTGTCGCCATCGTACTATTGCACTGTCGCCATTGTATTTTCGCACTGTCGCCATCGTACTATCGCATTGTCGTCATCGTACTATCGCGTTGTCGGATTGTCGCCATCGTACTATCGCATTGTCGCCATCGTACTATCGCGTTGTCGCTATCGTACTATCGCATTGTCGCCATCGTACTATCGCACTTTCGCATTGTCGCCCTCTGGATTTTAATGTGTAACCACGATGGCACGAATGGTTTTCCGTAGTTATCAAAGTATCACTATTTACTTATCGATATTTTAAACAAAAATACACACACCCTCTAGGCTATCATGTTCTTCAATAGACCGGAACGATTTCTACGTTGGCATAGAGGTGAATTCACTCCTCTTGTTTTAATTTGCACTCCTCTTTTTTCTATCTCGTTCCCACGACATACTAACTTGGGGGAACGAGATAGTTATGACGTTGGAACGACTTACTAAGTCGAGTAAACGAGATAGAAAAAAGGGAGTGCAAAACAAACTAAAAGAGGAGTGCAATAAAAAAAAGAGCGTTATATAAATAAAGGAGGGGTGCATTAAACAAAAGAGGAGAGAATTTTTGCTAACTCGAGGGAACGACTTACTTACTCGTGGGAACGAGTTAGCTATGTCGTGGGAACGACTTACTAAGTCGAGGGAACGAGATTAAACAAATGGGAGTGTAAATTGTTTAACGCACCCCTCCTTTATTTATTGCACCGCTCTTTTTTCATTGCACTCCTCTTTTATTTAGTTGTGCACTCCTTTTTTCTATCTCGTTCCTTCGACTTAGTAAGTCGTTCCAACGACATAGATTACTCGTTCCCACGAGTTAGTAAGTCGTTCCCTCGAGTTGGCTAAAATTCCTTCATCTTTTTAATGTACCTCTTCTTTATTTACTGCATCGTTCTTTTTTTCATTGCACTCCTCCTTTATTTACTTTTGCACTCCTCTTTTTTTATCCCGTTCCCTCGACTAAATAAGCCGTATCAACGACATGGCTTACTCGTTACCACGAGTTAGTAAGTCGTTCCCTCGAGTTAGCATGTCGTGGGAACGAGATACAAAAACAAGAGGAGTGCAATTTATAAAAAAAGAGGAGTGATTTTAAAAAAGAGGAGTGAATGTCACCTTTATGCCACCTTAATTTTCGAAGTTGGCAGGGACATCATTTAACAGCATGTGCTAAGCATGTATGTATTTTCTTAATGAGCATGGTGGGTCCAGATTGTTTGATGATGGTTGGTAGGTGCACTTTGGTTGATGATGGTTGGTGAATGTTTGTGATTGATGGGTTCGGGTTGATGATGTTTAGTAGGTGTTGGTGGTCGAATTTGTTCAATGGTTTCGTTTTTGGTGATGACTGCTGGCAGATGATGGTGGTTCATAATTGTTAGCGGTGGGTTGGTGATGGTTGGTGTGCGGGTGGTGCGGGTTGATTGTTAGTAGGCGCGGGTTGGTCAATTGGTTACCGGTGCACGTTGGTTGTTGATGTTTGGATGGGCATTGGTGGTTGATGTTGGTTGGTGGGTGTTTGTGAATGGTGGTGGTTAGCTTGTGTTGATGATAGAAGGTTGGTGAAAGAGCATTGCGGGTTATGATAATTTGGTGTGTGTTGATTGATGATTGTTCATGCGCTCTGGATAAGATAATGATGGTTGGCGGGTGTTGGTGGTTGATAATTTTTGTTTGATGTGAGTCGGTTAATGCGGTTTTTGGTTGATGGTGGGTGGTGCGTGGGGATAGTGGGTACTATTTGGTCAATGATGGTTGGTGGTGGGTGGGTGTTGCACGGGGAGTGTGGGTGTGGATTTGTTGATGATGGTTGGTGGTGGATGGGTGTTGCACGGGGATAGAGGTGCGGATTGGTTGATGATGGTAGGTGCGGGTTAGTTTGTGATCGTAAGTGGTTACGTATTGCGGGGTTATGGTTATTGGATGGGGTTGGGTGGATAGAAGTTGGTTAGTGAAGGTTCTTGAGTGTGGGTTTCGGGTTGATAGTTGTTGCGTGTAAGGTAGGTAATTATATTATGGTTGGTGGGTGTTTGAGGCTGTTTGTTGCTGATGGTTAGTAAGTTTTGGTTGATTATGGTTTGTGGGTGGGAGTTGCGGGATGGTAGTTAGTGGTTGACTTCAGATTGTGGTGGTGATGATTAGTGGATGGAAGATTGTAGGTGACTCTGTTCTTGAGGTCTGAAGGGTTGAGGCTATAGGATAGTTGTGTGGCGGTAATGGTAGGGTGGTGATAGAAGTTTTTGCTTTGGGGTAAGCGAATTGTGTTTTTTTGCGGTGCAGTGACGAATAGGGTCTGGTGAGTAAAGCGCTCTAAGGATGACCGTATGTTATATGTTCGGATGGGGTTACGCGGGTGGTTATTGTTTAGATGGTTTTGTGGTTGTAGCTGATGGATGGTTGTAATCATGACATACTTTGACAGGTTCATGTAGAGGCCCGTAAACATGTCCCCAATAAGCGACTGTTGGTCCACCTCACCAGCGTATTCGCCTTCCACCGTCCACTTGTACTTGTTCGTATAGCTTTCTTGGTACTCCGTCGTATTTAACTTGGCGTACCCTTCAACGAAACGCTTCCGACGAACCTAGGGAGTTAAAATGAATTAATTTACAACGTTTTCGAAGAATGTTGCTTAGAGCGATGTTAGTACTTTTTTTAACAAACGTGTTATTAATGTTTAATTAGTCTTTAATAATTATACGTCATAGAGCTGCCAGTAAAATTTTATGTTATCTTCATTAAGCTACTAAACTCACAGATGTGCTATTTCCGCTTTCGGGTACATAGTTGCTATCGAACTGATCTGGAACAAGATTTTCGGGGTTCATATCCTTAGCCAGTTTCTTTAAAGGCCAGGCTTGAGACTCATTAGACGTCTCAAGTCTGTGCTTTTTCATTATATTTGTATTACAGATCGTGACCTGTGGGAACCCCAGGGCGCTGAACCCAAGCTCCACGTTCGTCTGCTTGGGCCACGAGTACCACTGGTCGAAGAGGTACCACAGGTGAAGGATCATGACGGCAATAGCACCGAGCAACAGGATGCTCCAGATGAGTTTCGCCCACCAGAACTTGGCCCTGTTGATATAAGGAACTCCTACCATCGAGGTCTTCTCGGCAAAACGGGTGATGGTGCGCCGAAAGCCCTTCCGTTTCCCCACGGAGTCTATGAAAGCCACACTTCCGTTGCGTGGGGGAATCCTTCCCGACCGGTTTGTCATTTCTCGCATTAAAATGATTTAATTGCCGTCTTTTTAAAATTATTATTTTACATGTGAACACTGACTTCCTTAACACTTTATGATAATTGGGTTTATGGATGAATTATAACTTGAATTGAATATCCATGTTAATCCTTATATTCGAATTAGTAATGTATATTTGATATTGGAATGTTATTCGATAATACGTGTGTTTAATTAATGTGTTACCTTGACGTAAGTATTATTCCTTTGAGATACATAGCCAACATTATGTCGCATGCACTGTGTTTTTAAACCTTTTTATCTAATAATGATTTTCGATGTTCTTCCGTCGTCACATTTCTTTTCATTTCAAAGCATATTTCACGACAACTTCATAAGCGCGTTTATAACGACTTGAACCGTAAGAATTCAACAATATGAAATTTCACTCCAAATGCGAACTACTCTCCATATAACCATTCAAATATAAATACTGTCAAAATACATGTAGATGCCTATATACACGTGGATCATCAGATATGGACGACTGAACCCGCATCAAAAATGTATATACACACAATTCTGTCCCTTTTCGGTGCATAACGTCAGCGCGATTTAATTGAAGCGAAAAAAGCCCACCACCCTCAAGTCACGATTAGTTGTGAGTCAAGGGTTCGAGTGATGCTTCATTTGTAAGTTACATTAAGAATTCAGATATTTACATGGTTATACTCGCTGAGTTGGTAACCAGGGTTCAGAATCAACGGGGTTTCGGGCTGGAATACAACTCGGGTACAGTCTAACATCGACCGGGTACGTTTAAGTATATTTATCGTACCCGGGGTACATGTAAGTATTCTAAAGAGTATCCGGGGTACATGTAAGTAGTACCCGAGCCGACAATGACCAATCGAGCTTTACTAGTTATCGTGGTTTAATTTCTACATATCAGTATTGCAAATCGTTCTTTATTTACCGATTCACAACGATACATTTAAAAGTAGGTCATTGTTATACTTTTCGAATATAAATAAATGTACGTTAAGAATAATATATTTAAGTAGTGTTTATTGCATTAGAGGCATTATTTTTTTACTTATTTGTACCATTTTTGCTAATCAGGGGCCTATACAAACAAATTGTATCGGTCCCTGGGCTAATATACAATTTGCAAACTATAGTTTCTTTTTTCGATTGTGCAGACAGTCAAATGCTCATAATTACATACAGATGGATGCCATTCACATTAGTTAGTCATAAAAAGTATTTGTGTGCGTACTTTTTAATGAAAACGTTTGATAATATGAGTCGTGTTTTGAGAAAACTGGGCATAATGCATGAGCGTAAAGTGTCGTCCCAGATTAGCATGTGCAGTCCGCACAGGCTAATCTGGGACGACACTGTCCGCTTTTATGACATTGTTCGTTTGAATGAATTGTCTTCTTAGCAAAAATCCAATTTTGGCGGAAAGTTTCCTCCCTGATTAGCCTGTGTGGTCTGCACAGGCTAATCTGGGACGACACTTTACGCACATGCATTATGCTCAGTTGTATCAGAACACGACTCGTATTTATTCGGCAAGTATAACTTCATTCGACAATATAACACGCGTTCCAGCGATGAAAAATTTACTGAAGTACCTGCTATTGATAAACACTTGACTTCATCGTGTTAACCCATTTATGCCTAGTGGACTTTCCTATCCTTCTAAATTGGATCAACTTATTTCCAAAATTAGGGATGTCTAGTATATTTATTTCTATATTTAAAATATTTCTGACAGAAATTCCTTTAAGCAAGGTCTTTTTTTTTAGACGCTAGGCATAAATGGATTAAAAACTACTTACCATATCTGTGTGAAATAAACATATTTTTTCATATCGCTTCGCTTCATTTGACAAGATTCGGCTACACAGTGATTAAATCTAAGTCCTGTTTTTTTCGCTTTTTATACGCCCGTTTTAAAAAAACGGGACGTATTATAGTTTCACCTTGGCGGCGGGCGGGCGGGTGGGCGGGCGAGCGGGCGGTCTGGCGGCGTCCACAGCAGTGTCCGCTCTCTAATTCAAATAGTTTTCATCCGATCTTCACCAAACTTGGTCAGAAGTTTTATCTAGACAATATCTAGGTCAAATTCGAATATGGGTTATGCTGGGTCAAAAACTAGGTCTCAGGGTCACTTAGTGCATTCCAAGCATTTAGCATGGTGTCCGCTCTCTAATTGAAGTAGTTTTTATTCGATCTTCACCAAACTTGGTCAGAAGTTGTATCTGGACAATATCTAAGTCAAGTTCGAATATGGGTCATGCCGGGTCAAAAACTAGGTCACGGGGTCACTTAGTGCATTTCAAGCATTTAGCACGGTATCCGCTCTGTAATAGAAGTAGTTTTCATCCGATAATCGCCATACTTGGTCAGAAGTTGTATCTAGACAATATCTAGATCAAGTTCGAATATGGGTCATGCAGGGTCAAAAACTAGGTCACAGGGTCACTTAGTGCATTTCAAGCATTTAGCATGGTGTCCGCTCTTTAATTGAAGTAGTTTTCATCTGATCTTTACCAAATTTGGTCAGAAGTTGTGTCTAGACAATATCTAGGTCAAGTTCAAATATGGGTCATGCCGGGTCAAAAACTAGATCACGAGGTCACTTAGTGAATTTCAAGCATTAAGCATGGTGTCCGCTCTTTAATTGAAGTAGTTTTCATCTGATCTTCACCAAATTTGGTCAGAAGTTGTGTCTAGATGATATGTAGTTCAAGTTAAAATATGGGTCATGGTAAAGTTATCAAGTTGTCCAAAACCTTCAAACGGGCGTATCTTGTGACAGTTTGGCACTCTTGTTAATAATTATCTTCACCATAGTAGTTGTTGTTGTTCAAAGTGTTACGGTACACACTGTTTGCATTGTTGTTGTTATTTTTTAATAAGAAATATATATAAATAAGAAATATATATAAATATATTTAAAGTTATAAATAGCTGTTGAGCATATTGCGAATCGGGACATATGAAAACACTGTTTGTTCATTAAAAAAACTAGTTTTGTCCCAGATTTGTAGTAAACGTTGTTGATGCTTGACGAAAGAGTAAATTTACACACCGGGGTTTGTGCAATATTTTAGTCGATACGATTATATTTTGAAACGATTTCTACAGTTATATATTTAATTAATTCGTTGCGGCTATATACCTGTCCCGGACAGGACGCACACGACATACATGTAACTGTCTCTATTGCAGCAAGATGCTGGGATATATAAAAGACTTATGGCCTATAGAATATAATAATATAATATAGAATATAGAATATTTCTAATAACAGATAGTGTAACGCAGATGCAATACATTTGTAAATTGTAACAAATGACTGGATCAAAGATGCTATATAATAGTTTTTTTCAAATAAACCTATACTTAGCGTTTACTCTGTCAGGAATAAGGTACGAAAGTGAAAACCTATGTTTTTTCTCTCGAGTCGTTGTTTAATGTTTTTGTTTTAGCTGGTTGGTAGGTTTTACAAAAGGCGGAAACAGGTAGATTTAAAGTTCATGAATTTCTAAGTTTAAATCCAACTAAGGGGGTAATATTTTTTGTTGGTTTCCGTCCCTTTGATTGTACATACTTCGTCATTCATTTCCATTTATTTGTATCAAATTCAGACAATAAATAGAATATAAATATATAAAAGTGCACGTATATTCACACATATACATTTAACAATTCTAACATATTGCAATTGTGAAATGTCTGTTGTAGATATGATATTTATATGTGTACGCATACACATACATAATAAAAAATAGACATAAGCATGTAAAGCACAATCCAAAAATGAATATAAATCTCAAAATATTACAAGAGGGCCTGAAAGGCCCAAAGTCGCTCACCTGAGATAAAACGAATTGACCTGTTCTTTGCAGCCCAAGATATCAATAGAACAAATGTTCTAACCAAGTTTCATGAAGAATGAACAACAAATGGCGCCATGGCGGAAATGTTTTTCAACAGACTGGAACCATTTTTGAACTCGTCCAAGATATTATTGGGGCAAATTTTCTGAAAAAGTTTCACGAAGATCCAACAATAAATGTGGCCTCTACAGTGTTAACAAGGCAAATATTCATGACGCACAACGGAAGACAGACAATTGACAAAAGGTGATCACAAAAGTTCACCATGAGCAAAAAATATTATGCTCATAAAGATTGTCACCATGTGTGAAGATCAGCAAGTGTCATTCAGATTGAACTAAAAATGTGACTCAAAGTATTCACAATGTTTTACTATAAACAATTGTGGTAGTGCGGTCTCGTTCGCTTACGCAAGTGAACCGGTTACGGGACGGTTACGTGTTATGTAACTGTGCGAGAACTGTAATACGGAAATTTTTATCGAGTCTAATTAAAGAACGCTAATTTCTAACATACTTACTGGTTGTAATTCAATTAACTAAAGGCGACCAGTCAGATACGCCTGAATACACTCAAAGAATTAATCTATACTCGGTAAGTGACAACCAAAGCAGCTTTAATGAAAATAACTAACTTTAGTCAAAAGAATCAATGCATCGTTAAAAATGAACAAATACAGAAAATACCTAAATGAATGTAAAAAGAAGTTCACAATCTGATATAAATATTAGTTACTGTTAGTCTAGAAGTTGCTTCAAACATTTTGTTTATAAAAAAGTCTAACTTAATCTAAAGAATACAATTTATGGAGAGTGGAAAACTCCAGTGACTCAAATGTAAAAAATAAGAAGAATTTACAAAAGTTATTTCAATCAAAAGGGTCTTTCTAATTTAGAAAATGCCAAATAACGAGGTTGCCATGGAATCAGTTTCATAGCACAGTAGTCTGCTAAATACACAAAAACACAGTAGGTTAACTTGGCTTATCAGTAAAGATCAAAGATTAGGCTCTACAGTGCATTAGTACATGTACAGTTATTTTATGACATAGGTTTATTAAATTGCATGCAAACTACTGTCTTTATGTACACCACATTCTATGAAAGAAGTCCCAGGTTTATACAAGGGATTTAACTATTAGTTAACTATTAGAAAGTATGTACAAGTTATCTTTCTTTAACATTATGGCTTATCACAACTAGACTGTTCAAATGCTTTCACTATATACATATAGAGAAAACTGCCCCACCCCCTGGCGGCCATGATTTTCCACCGATCTGGACCATTTTCAAACTCAACCGTCATATCCAGAAAACACATGTTCTGACCAAATTTCATGAAGATTGGACCAAAATGTGACTTCTTGAGTGTTCACATGTTTTCACTATATACATTTAGAGAAAAGTGCCCCGCCCCCTGGTGGCCATGTTTTTTCACCGATCTGGACCATTTTCGAACTCGTCCGAGATATCAATGAAACCAATGTTTTGACCAAGTTTCATGATGATTGGGCAAAAATTGTGACTTCTCGAGTGTTCACAAGGTTTCTCTATAGTCATATAAGGAATACTGCCCCGCCCCCTGGCGGCCATGTTTTTCAACAGACCGGAACCATTTTTGAACTCAACCAACATAATATTTAGACAAATATTTTGACAAAGTTACATAAAGATTGGGCATCAAATGTGACTTCTACAGTGTTCACAAGGTTTTGTTTTTTTTACCTAGTGACCTGGTTTTTGACCCAGCATGACCCAGTTTCAAACTCAGTCGAGGTATCAATGGGACAAATGTTCTGACCAAGTTTCATGAAGATCGGACAATAAATGTGGCCTCAGGCGTGTTCACAAGGCAAATATTGACGCCGCACGACGCACGACGGACAAAAGGCGATCAAAGAAGCTCACCATGAGCACAGCTCAGGTGAGCTAATAAAAGGTTAAATACATCATAATTGTTGTAGAACATTTAATACTTACTTTTAATAATGATAAGTCGATTGAACAAATCAAATATATTTTAACAGCACTGCATTTATTATTGAAATCATGAAAGTTTTATTGAATATGTCTAACGTACTTGTCATCTTGTTTTAAACAAACTACCCCTGGTATGGACATTTTTCTTTCAAACCCTTTCAATCAACAAAATATGATTGCTTAACAAGTTCTGAAAATAAACGTAATTGCATATATTTCCTCCTACTGTTATTTTTGACATCACCCATGATTCTTTATTACTAAAGTTTCTAATTTTGCAACTATCAATAAGACTTCAAGTTCTGATATCATTAGATTTGTCTCTAGTATTAAAGTATTACCGGTACATTATTATCTACTTTATAAATCAATAAAGAGCAGCTATGTTTCCATGACAACAACATTTCTAGATATCATTCAGAGTTGAGACAGATAATTTATCATAATGGGCTGGTGTCACCAAACCACTGCAAAAATGTATTTAGTAATTATTCATGTCTAGTAAACCTCCCATTTTGTTAAAGAGATCTTACGAAAACATCAGAGCTGATCAAATGTTGATGAATAAAAGCTAGAATAAAAACTATAATAAAAGTTTAGAAAAATCAGTCCTAGAAAATGTACGAATTAGAGTTTTATCAAATTACAAACATATTTCTGTTGTACAGTCGAAATTTATTCGTGAACACTTTTGGGAAATCCCTACAATTCTATTCAGGTGTGTTCATACAGAGACACGTTGTTTGGTTCTGCAACAAAAACGAATCTACCGTTATGTATATTTCATAATTAACTTGAATAAAAGTTCTGCACGAAACACATAATTGATGCTTATTACTAGTACTTCAGAAATGCATAACTTTCTTAAGATTGTTTCTTGAAATTAATAACTTGCAATTTTTGCAATGACAAATGCCTAGGACAAATATTATGTTGCTGTTATGATGCTGCTGAATGTCCTATGTATTCTTAAAAAAATACAAAAAGTATGAACAAATGTTTAAAAATAAAAGATTACGCTCTGTGGCAAGACGAACCATTGTTTTAACAGGGAGAAAATAGCTCTGTCTAGTGTCAACACATAACACAAAACACAAAATAAAAAGATCTACTTCTTAAAGTAAACACGTTAAAAAGGACAGACTATCGATAAGTAAAACACGACTAGAAATTCACAAAACGAGTGGAATTAAATTTATATTACATCAAAAAATAATACAGGAGTAATTGCATCGCTGGATCATACTTTAAAAAAAGTATATGTTTGACACACATTAAGTCTAAGGTTTCATTAGTTACATATACCTTTCGGATTGTATTTTGCCTTTTGAAAAGATGGTACACGTGACAATCACAAACTAATTTAGCGTTATAGTAGATCATATACCGGACGCACTAACAAACTAAATAAACAGTGTAAATATAAGATCTAAATCTTCACTCAAGTAAGGAATAGGATCCTATTTTTATCCTATGTGAACAATATTATTGTGAATCATATTTTCCAGCTTCGCTCGTGGTATATTCGCCGTGTCGTCATTTCCTAGGTCTCCAGCCGCCAACAAAATCCAATATCTTCTTTACGTCTAAAGCGTTAAGTTCCGGAAATCCGTCCATGAGAAGTTTATGATCCAACGTCTGCAGCATGTTGCCGTCGATCTGTTCCCGCGCAAACCGTATCACCACGCGATCTTTCATGCCAATAAAGCGTAGCGACTTGCTCACCTCCAAAACGGAGAGGTTCGAAATGTCGTCTGGTGGTATCCACCCATCGTCGTGCCATTCGGCGTATTCGGAATAACTGTATTCACTTTCGCCCTGGAACACGCCGTATTCACCCCGGGAGTTCATAGAAATCGCTGAGTCATCGCCGTATTTAGGGAAGGAGTCGCTAAGGGCGGCGTTCGAGTTCTGGCGCGGGTAGCGCTTAAATCCCGGCTCGCTTTCCACGTAGTGCGAGCCGCTAAGACGTCCGTACGGAATCTGTTGGGCGTAGAGGTATGATTTGATACGTTCATTATCCACCACGCGACCGTAAGGTTGTTCCATTGGCTGCTCGTTGGCGCCATTTGGGAAGGGTTGCCGCAAGTCTCTTAGTGAATCATTATAACTAAACACATCCATAGCGTTTCGGATTTTTCTCACATTATGACTACGTATAGTAGCGTTCATTTCAACGTTCAGATTTTTATGTGATCGCGATTTCATTTTCATAAATCCTGATAAAGGCTTAGATGAAACCATATCCAAGTCGTCATGGAAACGGCGATTGTCGGGGGTAAAAGTTCTAGTTAAGTCCTCTTGATACGGTATGCCCGCAGGAGACGACCGTCGGTCATAAGGACTTGTCATGACAGGTACTCGACTATAACCATTTGAGGTCGCGGAGCTAACATGCTGCCCAACAATATCAACAAAATCTTGATCAAATTGGTAACTTTCGGAAGGCGAATACTCGCTCCTCGCTTTTCTGGCACGTGATATGCGAGCATAATCCGGTTTGGGAGCTGTCGGTGGTTTTCTTTTGACCACATTGTCATAATCACCCTTGTTCGCTTCATTCAGCTCCTTAAACCGGGCGGGCGTCATATAACCGTCCGCATCACCGTCGGTATTGTTTCCGAGGTAAAAGTGAGATGGCTGAGGCGGTCCTGGTGCCACCGGAAGTTCCTCGTAGTCGTTCTCTTTTGATTGATAATGCCTGTTACCAGAGCCCCTCGTTTTGCTCGGAAGCGGTGGAAGGTCCCGACCTTGTACGGTACTCGTTTGTCTTCTGGTATTTTCCGAATACCCGTTTTCGATATCAATTTGCTTTTTGGTTTTGTACGGATCTGTTTCATCCGCCACATGTGGTGTTTGAAAATTATTTTCTGCCTCAGCAGTTTCGTCTTCGGCGTTTTTGCACAGATCGTCGAAGGTAAGATCCGTTTTACTGAGCCTGGATGAGAATACGCCCTCCTCTTGAAGTGCTTTTAGACTGGCTCGCTCCTTTCTGCTCTTTGATCGCACACTGAGCTTGTCTAGAATTGTGATCCCCTTGGACTTCTTAGGCTCTTTGAATTCGAATGGGAAGATTTATTTGAATATTATCCACTACGTCATCGCCGTTTTCTATAAGTGCCACATTTGAGTTCGAAACGATAGACTGGGTTTTCGATTTCTTTATCTTTTCTTTAAATACTTGAATGTCGTCGTTGAGCGGAATTTCAAAAGTCGGTGTCACGTTTTCATCGTAAGGATGCGTACTGACAAGCACTGAATCATTGTCCTGCAGACGCTCTAAAAGTACCACACCACTTGGAATAGCACCGGCCGAATGAGCGTCTGTGTGAATGAGCTGGACTTTAAGTGGCAAGTTAAATGCACTAATTAAATCGTGAAGACTATAAACGGCGTCATAATTGGTGCTAGTTGGTTCCCCAACCGGACTAAAAACACCAGTCATTATCAACGGCACCATTATTTCCCGGTGCTCACTATCAAAACACTGTAGATACTTAAGCTCTTTTTCCTTTTTATCTGAATTGTTACTCCAACTAAACAACCGCCTGAATAGCGTCTTTTTCTTCGTTTTCTTCTGGTCCATGTGGATGATTCCAGTCGTTAATATTTCTCCAGGTCTGATTTCCAGTGGTACCCAACTGCTTACGCCGTTTTCAGAGCTGAGCTGGTAACCAACTAAGGAGGTTCGCACCAGGAATTGTTTGCACCGGAGTCCAACGATTGCGTGAATGGTGTCGAAGTATTCAACTGGCTGGCCATTTTCAGGTAAAACCTCAAACCATCCTGGAAATAAATATAAAAAAGTTAAACTTATGTTGAAATGGCATTCGATGATATTTTTTTATCACGGATAGATTCGTATCAGGACACGAAACGAATGAAAGAAAATTTGATCTAGGACGGAGAACAAGGCTTAAAAATTATTGAGATGTAGGAATAATATTCATAAACTCAAAGAAACAAACAATAACATTGCAATGTGTTCATTGTATAAGAACCAGTACGCAATTTGGCTAAGGGAACGAAGCAACCTTTTTACATGACATCTTTAATCAGCACTATCAATGCATTACGGTTGCACTCACTATATGGAGTACGATGCAGCCCTTCTTGTTGTTCACTGTATTGAACGATGCATATTTAAGAAAACAAACATATAATTTTGAAAAATACAAAAAACAAATTAACCATTAAAATATTTGACCACACTTTCCAATCAATAAACACAAAGCTGAATACGATTAAATTATCGTGGTAATGAAAGTAATTGAACTATTGTAAAACAAAACTAATCAGAAATCAGCGTGTAAAATCAGTATGTGTTTACGAGGGTTTTTACGATTATTTTATTATAATTTTAGATGCAGGCGGAAATAACAAGAATGCTTATGGAGGTTGCTCGCTAAAAAAAGATCAGTCACCGTATGTGTGAAAATTAGATTTGCGGAGCATCTAAATAGTTAGTTACCTTGATTACGTTCACTTTTAACAATAGAATAATGTAAATCATTTCGTTCATTAAGGTTTTAACAAGAGAAAATATGGCAGTTTACTGTGATTGGCTGCCAACCAGTCGTTTATAAGGTTAAAAATTTGACTTGGATCAACTTGTTTTCGAACTAGCACCTACATTTAACGGATATCATTTTTTGGTTAATCTGGTGCTCACGATGAGATATTTTTCCGTTGGATGATTCAGAAGAATGGCTTGTAAACGAATGGACGTAATTTGGATTGTTTCCATTTTCATTTCAATCAAGTATTTTATTATCGCTCACAGCTTACTTCGACCCACTGCATTTTAGATATTTAAAGCCGATCGAGTTGTGGGTGACCACATATCCTACACAGATATCTAGCCACACCTACGGGCTGTATCATGCCGTATTTGCTGTTAGACTTATTTGTTTAAATATTGATTTAATATTAAAATATGCATAATAAATATATACGAGTAATTTTAATGTTTGTTTTTGAAGAAATGTACTGTCCCAACTTCATGAATTATTTACTTGAGTTTGATTTTGTAATTTGAATCCACATAATGAGTTATGTCTGTTTGTTTGGATTGTTCGCCGTATCACCGGTAAGTAATATAACGATGATCATTTAACATACACTTCTCCGTGGTATTGTAGATTACCAACACCAACTCCAACTCCAAATTCGTATGTAGCTGACAAATTCCGTTTTACGCAGAGTCAATGGAAGAATAACCGTAGGAATAATTAAATGCAAAAACCACACCCCGGTCTGGAAATCCAATTCGCTTGATAAATGTTAGCCTTGTATCAATAATTCGTTAAGCAAGTCCATTAACTGATTAAGATTTACACCGATATAGGGTTATATATCCGTGTAGAGATAAGCCAAAACAGTTTGAAAAAAAAAATAATTTGCTAAAGAACTTGCTGTGAAGAAGATTCTGTATGCAAAATAATGATTGCGCTTCGCTGTGGGGAAACCGGGCTTCACACACTTTTTGAAAGTGTCGCCCCGGATTAGGCTGTGTAGTCCACTCAAAAGTATCAGGGAAGACCATTGCCGCCTAGGCTAGATTTCCGTTTAGAAGAGAGACGTTTTTAAAGGATTTTTTATAGCCGAATGCACAGGCTAATCTGTGACGACACTTTACGCGCATGCAGTTAGCGCGGTTTTCCCAGAGGTAGACGCACCTAGTTCGTGGATGTGTCGTTTTTACATTTGTTGAGAACACACCATGACTTTTCATAGTGAAATCGAGAGAAATTATAGTGAAATCGAGAGCATCCATATAAATCATTTCGTCATAATGGTCTAAGGACATTTGTGCTCAATGTTATATATTAAACACGACATCCTTATAGCAGCACTGTGAGGGCAATTATTCGGTGTAATTTTCTAAAGCTGGATTTCACCTAGATGTCTTAGTCTTGATAGTGGTTGTTTCAGCGTGGCAGTTGCCTATTAACGGCAAACATGACATCAATATGTATTTCAACGTCAATCGCATTTTTACAATTTATGTTTAAGTTAAGATTGATCATTCAGCTGTGACTTGCCTAAACATAAGTGTACACGAAAATGGGAAAATAAACTGAATTAAAATACGCTCACAATACTTCGCCTACGAGGAATATTTGACCTGGCAAAAGACCAGGGCCGATAGCACATTTGGGAAGATACAACTGACAATAACTCAAACTCGGTTAAGCGGGTAAAGGTGATAACAACCATTAAGGGGTGTTCGTATCTTTGCACCTAGCCTTTTCATAATTCTGGCACCTGCCCAAACCCGGCGTTAGATCGATTAAACGCTTCTATTGCAAATTAATCATAATCCGTGTTTCTTATTGATATATTTATACGGACATATACGAGTTACCCAACTTGTAGTGGAGCAAATTGAGCATGTAAGGGATAAGTTTCGAATAGCGATGACCGAGTTTATACTGAATACTTTAAGAAAAGCTCTCTTGTATATTGCTAACAATTGCCACAATATAAAAGTAAGACATCTTCATAATACTAAACAGTATGGCAACATATAATGTTGAGTTAATTAAAAAAAATAAGTGCATAAGCTATTTTAAGAATTTCAATAAGACTTTTTCCCGAAATATGTTGAGTTTTTTTTAGCGAAAATATACCATTGACTTGTAAAAGCTGTCGGAATTTTTTGCTTTATTTATCTACATTGTTAACGCCCGCTTTCATGATTATCTCCGGAAATATTCCAGAAGATGTTACTATGCAGACATAGAAAGCTCAGGAGACTCGGGTATTTACAGCAATCACGCAATCAGCGAAATAAAAACGAACAGACGTTTTGACAGACCAGATTTATGGTCAATTAAAAACTTATTAGTTTAAGATGATTTTATTTATTTTTTATCAAATTTGTTGTTGTTTTTTCGATAAGTGGGTGTTTTTTAAGCAATGGTTTTAATTCACAGATTATATCTTTTACGTTAATTATATATAAACAAAACTTAGCAAGGTTTTAACTAAAAAGACCGTAAGTTTTATACGAATTTCTCAATTTACACATAAAGCAATAGAAACAACTCATTGAACATTATCCAACGTAGCGTAAATCGGATTACAGAAAAATAGTCAATAAGATTTTTGCGTGAGTCCAATAGTATAGGTACTTATACAATGTAAACATCATGCTTCTAACCCACTGCATACATTGATATATGTGAAATATAGGGAATAATAACTTTATAACAACTCTTTGGTAGTCGAAAATGACTAGAAAAACCAATAAATGCATGTGCTCAAACTACGGGCCCCATATAGAAAAATGTTATCCATAATGCATTATACTGAATAAAGGGATGGTCAACCAGATTACTGTATGTAACAAAGACAGACCATTTTTTAAACTTAAAAAAGTGCAAAGTGTTGTATATCATTGCAAAGGTCTTGAAAATGCAGATCATTGCAGTTGAGATGAAGTGCCTGTCTGCTATGGTTAAAAAGTTATTGCATTTCGAAGTTGACATGGTTACGGACAACATGATGCCAAAGAATGTTTTTAATGTAGGTAATTAAATAAGCTTTTATAAATAACTTAATTAACATAAAGTGCAAAGTGTTGCAAATCCTTGCAAAGGTATTTGAAAATGCAATTCATTGCAGTTTAAATGAATTGTTTATCTTTTATGGCTACACACATATTGTATTTTGAAGTTGACTTATAATTGTAAAATATTTAAAGAACTTGATGCTGTACGTTCCTAACTATATATCACGAAAAAAAAAGAACAGTTTTAAAATACCGTGTGTTTTTAATTATTAGTTATATTGATTAAAATATCGCGACTGGTATATTGCATTACTTGAAAAATGTTGTTAAGTTGTCATATTTTCGGTACATTCGGTAATAAAATTTTACTGAGTATGTCTACAAGGTACTTTGGAGAGTTCTGTTGTTGCCGTTATATTTTGTGAAACTATGAGGATTGCTTATATAAAGTATAAAATACTTCGTTTATTGTGTGAGGAAAGATGGCCGAATGGTCTAAATGGGAGACTTCTTTATCCAGGACTCCAGGGGTCAGTGGTACGAGCCCTTTTGAGGGTTACATTTCTGAAATTTTATTCTTTATTTTTTCTGGAGATTTTTATATCCAATTGTTAAATGTATCAATATAAAGCATTTAATGACGGTATTTATAACTTTTCTTTTTGCGTCAATCTGGTTGACTGTCCCTTTAACAAAATCAGAAACTTTGAATTAAACATTTATCATTCCATTAAAGCAGTTAACTATAACAATCAAACAGTGTCCTAAAAATGTGGACGTGAAAATCTCTTAATATTTTCCTTTGAAGTGAACTTCAGACTGAAAGGGGAACATTGTCCTATAGTGATCGTAAGAAACAAACATTGTACTGAAGTGGACGTAAGCCTGAACAAATGCCACTAAGAATAAAACATTGTCATATAGTGTCATATAGTGGACGTAAGAATGAAGCATCGACCTATTGTGGAGATAGAAATAAAAAATGGCGTTGTTGTGGACGTAAGAATGAAACAACGTCGTATGATGCAAGTAAGAATGAAAAATTGTCCTATCATGGACGTTAAGTATCCTAATATGAACGTAAAAATGAAAAATTGTCCTCAAGTTAACGTGAGAAAGAAACTTAGTCTTGTAGTGGAGGTAAGAATGAAACATTGCCCAGTGGTGAACGTAAGAATGAATGATTGTCTTGTAGAGAAGGGAAAATGAAACAGAGTTCTGTATTGGACGTTAGAAAGAAATATTGTCATATGAAAATCTTAAAAAATGATTTTTATTCCTTTAGTGGACAATGGAATGAAAGGTTATTGAATTGCAGCAAGAAACATAAGGACCAATAAAGATTGCCGTGTAGTGGACGCAAGGGCTTATAATCATGGTCTTAAAGAGGACGCAATGACCAATTATAGTTACGTTTTAGAGGACGCAATGATCACTATAATTGTTCTTATAAAAACGTTAGTAACACTAAACATTGTCTTTTCACAGACAATAATATACAATACAAAAAAGCAAAAACAAAAAAAAACACGATTTTTTTCCATAACTTTACACAAGAATGAAAAAGGCATGCATAGGTTGTTTATAAAAGAACAGTGTGGTTTCTTTTTTAAACATTCCAAATAGTTGCGAACAGTGATGATGACAACAAAAATATCTTATATAATGAACATTACTACCAAACAATGGCTAAAGCAAAGCAAATAAATCTAAAAACATTCAAATGCGCATTATTATAGTCATTTAGAGGTAAAATATGATTGTGATTTATTTTTGCAAAACGAGGTAAAAATCAGGGTCGCGTAAATGCAGGAAATTTCATAATTCACTCTTTGTGATGATAACATGTATTATCTGAACACAGTTTCATAATCTACAGTAGTCAAACAAAATTACTGCAGAGCTCAAGTATATTATTTACGACACCCTGAGTGGATTGCAGGGCTCTCGTCGCAAGAGCAAACAAACATGTCCGCATTATCGCATGTTGTATCAACAACGCGACGGATAACAGGCCGGTCTTCGGTGGCCAGGATGGCATCTCATTGTTTTAACCATCTGCCTGGTTTCTACTTCCGGATAGGCATATCATCGTTTCATGATTAGTATGTTGTGATATTTATAATTTTGTTTTATACGGCACGAGTATGTGTACGCTATCATGACTAGAGAGATCTATATACGTACACTGGTAAAAAATTTCGCTTCTACACTGAAGATCTATAAAGGGTTATACAAACAAAAATTTGTATCCAGTTTAAACTATTGAGGCCTAACTTGCAAAGGAATTTTTTTTGGTCTAAACAAAGGCGTATACAAAGGTCTATCCAATTGTAGGTCATTGTTAAGAATCTAAACTGAGATGTCTATAAAAGTCTATACAATTGCAACACCTTTCGTTTAGGTTAAAAGTGATGTCTAATCAGGTTAGCATACGTGTCAAGAATTTCTATAGACAGGCTTTATAGCGAGTATATACGCTTGTGTCGTGGTAATTGGAGACGGGCTGAATAGCGAATTTATATGCTTTTGTCGTGGGAATATGAGATATAGCGAATTTATGCGCGTTTACAGTAGAAATAAATAACATGATGTATAGCGAGTATTTAAGCCTGTGTCGTGGGAATTGAAGACAGGCTATTCAGCGAGTATATACGTGTGTAGTGGTAATTGCAGAAAGGCTGTAAAGCGACTTTTAAACGCTTGTGCCGTGGGAATTACGACCAAGCTATTGAGCTAGTACTGTAGGGAATAGACATATGTTATTTAGCGAGTACTGGTATATACGATTGTGTCGTGAGAATTCGAGACAAGC